>NC_047572.1:32635506-32778006 GCF_011004845.1 Esox lucius | reverse complement strand
CATTCTAAAATGGTCAGTTTTGTCCCCCAACACAACGGCAGAGATGTTGTGAGGGAGCATGCGAATCGGCACGCTCAAATGTCCAAATGAGCAACCAGTCTCATAACTGCAGACCACATGTAACCATGGCAGCTTCGGTCCCCCAAATCTGGCTTCTTCACCTGTACAGTTATCTTAAACTAGTCACTCAGACAGGTGATTTTGTGTTTGTACAACTGAGGAGTTCCTGCCCAAACTGTCAGAAATAATCTCTGCGAAGCCAGTCTGTGTGCTGTCATCCTCACCAGGGGCTCGACTTGATTGCAGGTTGGCTTCATAACTGTCGGAAAATTGGCTATGATTTTATTTTTATTTAAAGTGACAGATTTCCTTATATGAATTTTAACCCCAGAGAATCTGTCCGACTGATTTACTGCATGCATATTTTTGTTCAGTGCGTTATGAGTTACGTTGCAACAGATCAAAGCAGTTGTTATCTAAAAGAAAGGCAGACTGGTAACCTGGTTTGCATAATGACCCCTGTAAGCTGCACTCCGAAATGCCCTTCAAATGGGGCACTGTCCACCAAGAATGATCCAGTCAGTGGCCAAGAAGCCATGTGCCATGGAAATTGGATAGTTCAGTCATAGTGGATATCTGTGCCATTTGGGTGAACATGATAGCTGTTTCTAAAGTGTCCTTTTCTCTCCGAGCCACTCACTCACCACATGGTCTGGTTTCTGTTTGACTGTAAGCTTCTTAAAAGAGCCTCTGACTGCTCTTCTGGGGCTTGATGTCCGCCTGGGAGCGCTAAGTATTCCACTCACTGTGTGTGTGTGTGTGTGTGTGTGTGTCTCCATTTCCGTCATTCGGGATGGTCTGTGTCTCTAGACCTTTGCCATGCTCATCGTAAAACGTTTAAGTGCCTTGTCTCAATTAGCAGCTTGTCCCTGATAATAAATGCCTGACATAAATACAGGGTTTATGAATTGTTCACAAGTTCACCCGGCACTGGGGTGTAACGAGAGCGCAGAGGTAGTTGAAGGAAAGCAACATCATTGCCATGGAGACAGCAACAGCCGGGGCTCCAACTGTTGGTGCAACTAGCAACAAGATGTCACTTGGGTACGTCGCGACTCGACATTAGTCCACGACGGACGTAAATAAATGCCTGTCTCTAACACTGATTGAAGCCAACATACAAGCAGATTTGTCAGTTGGTGCTGATGTGGGGTTTAACTGCCATTCGTAGCGTGTGCATTGTGTGACTCCATGTGCACGCTTTCTATCCACAGCCCCCACCAACCGTCACAACCAGCCCTCCAGACGGTGCAGCGATGGGGACAGAGACATTTGCGACCAGTCAGAGACACAGCTATATTTTTGGAGCCTGCGACTGAACTGAATTATTCATAACTTTGCACATTTAATCAAAAACGAGGATCCCAGCTGCCAGACATGGATATTTCAACTGGCTCTTGTTTATGAATCCTTCGGCTTTTTAATGATGTTGAGTTGTATTAGAGAAACCTCATTTACAGTAGTTTTCCCGGCGAGACAGTCTGGATAGAAAAAGCTTATGGATATACTCAACCACAAGGGTTTTGAAGGGTTTCCATCATTCAGACTCACAGTCATGAGTGCATTCAAAATGGCTTGATCTCCTAATTACGATGGAGGGAGTTGAAAATTTGTTTCTGTCCAATCCTCTCTCTCTCCTTGGGTGTCTTTTAATTAAGAGTGTGACCGAAAAAATCTGTTACAATTATAATAATCAGATATCATGGATCAATATTAGCCCTTTACATAAATATTTGTCATCTGTCGATGAAGCACAGTTATTTTACACATGGAATGAGTACACCTGCTTATTTGCGATGCTTCTTATTGTATAATAGTTTCCTATAGTAGGCACTCAGGCGGCTCCTTTCTTATAACATAATTCAGGTCTAAAAGCCGGCTGGTTTGACAGCGAGTAGTTGGCCAGCGCATTAAAATAAGTAAATAATCCAAAGTACACTACTGCCAAGCGAGCCGCCATGTCCTCATCGTACTGTCAACACGTTAGCGTTGACTGGCTAGCCAGACAGCACTCTGGTACTGTGGTTAACTTGGCTATCTAGCCAGACAGCACTCTGGTACTGTGGTTAACTTGGCTATCTAGCCAGACAGCACTCTGGTACTGTGGTTAACTTGGCTATCTAGCCAGACAGCACTCTGGTACTGTGGTTAACTTGGCTATCTAGCCAGACAGCACTCTGGTACTGTGGTTAACTTGGCTATCTAGCCAGCGACAGAAAGGGAATTTACTAGCTAGTTTGCTGAGCTAGCATGCTACCTGTGTGTTACACTGGACAGGCTGAATGGGCTCCAGGGTTACACTGCTCCATCGTACAGAAATTATATCATTACTGTCCAGGCGTGCTCTGTTTTGGAGGCGGTTCAGTTCCTTTTCAGTAATCAGCTAGCTACTAGAGCTAGTCAACTAAATCGGAAGTAAGTGACTAAAGCTAGTTGGGCAAGGCTTTGTGTGTATATGTAACCGTTATCAGTCAACAGCACATGCTGTTTGAGGTTGAAATAAATGCAACATATTTTGGATTGAATAACATTAATGTGATGCGTGGAAGTGTTGTGTAATGAGCTTAGCCTGGCGTGTGATAGTTATAACCAGGTCTCATTTCAGGGTTGCCATGAAGTGTTTGTTTACACAGCCTTTGACTGTTGTATCACTGCTCAATACAAATGCTGATATTATTAGTGACATTATAAAGTGTCTCTGCCTGCTGTCTCTCTGTCAGCCGTTCTGTCTGTCAGCCTCGTTCTGTCTGTCAGCCGGCCTGTCGGTCAGTCTCTGTCTGTCAGCCTCGTTCTGTCTGTGAGGCAGTCTGTCTGTCTGTCGGCCTTTGTATGTCAGTCTCTTGTCAGTCTCGGTCTGCCAGTCTCTGTCTGTCAGCAGGTCTGTCTGTCACATCTCTGTCTGTCTCTCCGTCTGTTTGTCTTTCTGTCAGTCTCTGTCAGTCTGTCAGTCAGTCTCTCCCTCCACGTCAACCTCTGTCTTGTGTGTCTCTGCTTCTGTCAAGTCAATGAAATTTCGAGGGTTCATTGGCAAGGAGCAAAATGTACTCACATTCCCAAAGCAATTGGAAAATAGGCAATATATAATAATAATACTATTAATAATAAATCATTCTAAATAAACTTTCCAACATTTTCCCAACATTTTCAAAAGGATGAAGGCATCTAAAATCATATGATGATTATAAATGTTTATAACAATGTGCAAATAGTTCAAGTATAAATGTTACAACGTGGTTTGTCCTCGTGCCAGCGGGTCACAGGTCTAGCAGCAGTGGTCACACATTGCGTTTCTGTCGCCTGACAGATACAGGAGTTCATCAACTTTTGATGTGATTTTGAAGTTCTTTGTGTGTCTGCGTGATCTGAGGGAGACGTGTCTCCCTGATGTGGTCACATATTTGGTGGGGTTGAGGAAGTGCAGCTCTTTTCCTCCCTCTGTCTCCCTGTCAGCGTCGATCTCTCTCTCTCTCTCTCTCTCTCTCTCTCTCCATCCACACATGCACCTCCCTCCAGGATGGAGAGGGCGTGGTCGTAGCTTCACAACCCACACACTGCATCTGTTTCCACCAGCTGCTCATGTCGCCATAGTAACCCGGATCGTTGCCAAAGCGGTATCCCAGCTCTGTACAGACGGCCGGAAAGGTCAGCTGCAGGGAGTGGGGCGCGGGGCGCAGGGCCAAGGGGGGACAAGGGCAGAACCACCCCAAAACACAAAACACACTCCGGTACTCCACCACCATCAGATGCCTAGATACACACAACCTCACACACACACACACACACACACACACACATGTCCCCCTGCTAGCATGCCTGGTGTGTGCGTGTGTGTGTGGGTCTTACCGATGTGTACAGGAAGCCCTCGCTGTTCATGGCCAGGTAGAGTTTGGTCTGCACCCCTTGAATGGCCACCACTCGAAGCCCCACGGGGATGAGGTTGAAGATGGCTGAGGACAGACGGAAAGAGAAGAGTTACTCCCGGTCCTGTCAACACTGGGAGGAGGAAACCCTGCGTCTAAATCAGTGACTTAGAGAAGAGAAACACTGCTGACCGGCAGCAACATTTCGTTAAGCCGTGTTGCAGTCAGACTTTTCCTTGTGGGGATCTCCTAACGACATTAGTGTGAGGCAGACATCTTCAGCTCCGGTGAAGTGAACTGGCTCTTACTGGGTGTTTTGTGTTTGTCCCACCAGAGACGGTAGGTCAGGAACAATCCCAGCAGGTCAGTGATTTCTGAGATGCCGGGAACCACGATGTCTGGCACCAACAATCATTTCACGGTCAAAGCCCCTTACATCATCATGGGTCGTCCCCATTCTAATGTTTGGTGGAACCACAACTAAACCTCTAGACCATCTCTGCATGCTTTATATGTTCAGTTGCTGACACACGATTCGTTCTTTGGCTATTTGCTTCAACGAGTGGGTGTGCCCAATAAAGCAGTCGCTGAGTGTGTTTACAACACAGAAAACTAATGGTCAACAAATCAGAAATGTCTTTCACAGGGCTCATATGTGTTATGCTGGGTTAAGCTACTCTCCTGCTCACAGAAAATGCATTTTGACAGTACAGGCAGATTTTCTTCTCAACAGACAGTTCCAGGTATGGTAAATTGTCCTTCCAACAGATAAATGCCTCTAATTGAAGAGCAGTGGAGTAGGAAATATTGCTCATTTTCAACTTCGTCAGAACCACTGTATTTACATAGTGTTTGTTCTCCAATCATCTGTGTTTGTTTTGTCTCTCTGTCCCTTTCTGCCAAACATCAATAGTGATGTGTGTTATCAGCACTGGTCTTCGGGTATTCATTATACTCTTTGCTGACAGGGACAAGGATTTATGTGATGGCAACAAGCCCGCAAGAAAATTTTTCTGTATCTACTTCCTCCCTTCAGATAGAAAGAACTTGTGAGCAGACCAGCTGTGATGGGCTCTGTGATGGGCTCTATCCTCTCTGGTGAGCTCTCTCTGTGATGGGCTCTGTGATGGGCTCTATCCTCTCTGATGGGCTCTATCCTCTCTGATGGGCTCTATCCTCTCTGATGGGCTCTGTGATTGGCTCTCTCTGTGATGGGCTCTATCCTCTCTGATGGGCTCTATCCTCTCTGATGGGCTCTGTGATTGGCTCTCTCTGTGATGGGCTCTATCCTCTCTGATGGGCTCTGTGATTGGCTCTCTCTGTGATGGGCTCTATCCTCTCTGATGGGCTCTATCCTCTCTGATGGGCTCTGTGATTGGCTCTCTCTGTGATGGGCTCTATCCTCTCTGATGGGCTCTGTGATTGGCTCTCTCTGTGATGGGCTCTATCCTCTCTGATGGGCTCTGTGATTGGCTCTCTCTGTGATGGGCTCTATCCTCTCTGATGGGCTCTGTGATTGGCTCTCTCTGTGATGGGCTCTATCCTCTTTGATGGGCTCTCTCTCTGATGGGCTCTGTGATTGGCTCTCTCTGTGATGGGCTCTATCCTCTCTGATGGGCTCTCTCTCTGATGGGCTCTGTGATTGGCTCTCTCTGTGATGGGCTCTATCCTCTCTGATGGGCTCTGTGATTGGCTCTCTCTCTGATGGGCTCTATCCTCTCTGATGGGCTCTATCCTCTCTGATGGGCTCTGTGATTGGCTCTCTCTGTGATGGGCTCTATCCTCTCTGATGGGCTCTCTCTCTGATGGGCTCTGTGATTGCCTCTCTCTGTGATGGGCTCTATCCTCTCTGATGGGCTCTCTCTCTGATGGGCTCTGTGATTGGCTCTCTCTGTGATGGGCTCTATCCTCTTTGATGGGCTCTGTGACAGGCTCTCTCCTCTGTGTTGGGTTCTGTGATGGGCTCTCTCCTCTGTGTTGGGTTCTGTGATGGGCTCTCTCCTCTGTGATGGGCTCTCCTCTGCTCTTTAAGACATTGTATCCTCACAGTCTCTCCAGGCTTCCAACAGAAAAAAGCCAAAAGGAGTACAGATGAATATTTCATAACAGCTACAATCCAAACCATTGTAGAGTTAGTACTGCAGAATGTCGACCTTAATAGAAACTTTCCTCTCTCCCCCCCATTTCTCCTCCATCCATCTTTCCTCTCCTCCCTCCATCTCTCCTCTTGTCCATCATGACTTCTCTCCTGCCTCCATCTCTCATCTCCTCCTCCATCTATGTTTTTGTCTTCTCCATCTCTCCATGGAGAAAGTTTTCAGGACAGGTATCTGATTAAGCACTTTGTGGTAACTGCTGATGTAAAAAAGGCGTTATCATTTACATTTGATTGATTTAAAGAGGCAGTAACTACATCCTAAATGTGACTACATCTTATTGAATTGTTTTCCATTGAATGCTGTGTTCTGCTGTGTTCTGTCCTGTATGTGAGAGAACTGTTCTATACAGATGAGGCAAAAGAGTCTGTGGAAAACAGACCAGGGGAAGACGACGCTGCCACTGGCACACAGTCAAAAACTTTGATTAAACAAAGTGGATATTCATTAAATCTGTCATGATTTATTTATCGTAGCCAGCCAGCGTTATGCTTACTCCAGTTTGATTTCATTTGGCTAGTTTGAAATACATGGGCAAAGACTATAACTTTAATGTGTTTTCAAACCACAGTAAGTAAGACACTTTAGACCAAATCTCTACCAGCACCCCTTTAGAGTGCCATTACCAGAATATTCACTTGGACTGTGGTCGCAAAGAATATGTTGAAATACGAAATCCACGAATAGGATGTAGATAATTAGAGGAGCAAATCAGTGATGCAGCTCCCAGGCTTAACAAGCACCTCAGATCATCATTAACATCAACATTAACAGACGGAGGGAGAGAGAAATGAGAGACGAATTAACATGGATTAATCTGCCCAACCGCGAAGGATTCATTTACCAACCCAACACTATTGATTAATATAAAGGTGCGTGAATCCTCTCTGAAGGCTAGAGCCTGACTGAGCTGTCTTCATTATGCTCCAACATCAGAGTCTCCTGAAGAACAGGTCATCTGATGGTTTCTGAGGATGTCATGAATTAGCCTCTTCATAACTAAGTGCCATGTAAAAATATGTAAACTCATTGAAATCAACTCGGAATGAGAGAGGGACATTAGAATATATTTTCAAGTGGTTTTATTTGATCAGACACTACTTTTGGTAACACAAACAGCAAAGGTAAGACTCCATTTGATGTTGTAATAAAAATAAATCTGGTAATTGACATTCTTTGATTAAGTTTAGTTTAGTGAGTGTTGGTCATAGAGCAACATGGCTATCACTGTTGGAATCTGTGAAGTAGCAGCTTTCGAATGGTGTATCATTTGTGAAGATAGGTTTTCTGTCTACATACATATGGGCATGCACGGTTCTAAAATACACTACTGGTTTTGCTATATGCTTATACATTTGTTTGGAGTCGAAATATCATTTAATTTGTCCGTCAACAGTTTTGACAGATTCCCAGTTCAGACGCTTCTCGTTCCAGTATTGTATCACATTCAGGTATTCACACGTTTAAAAGCCGCACTATGTCATTGTTGGAGATTGCGGGAGGAGAATCCTGGATATGGGGAACCTCAGGATGAAGAGGTTAAGGTTCTCACTCTTGAATCTTATTTTAATTCAATGTGCTTTTCAAAGCTTAATTTTCATTTGCCTTGCAAATGAGGACTGCCCAATTAAAATGTTGCTTTAAAGCTTAGAAAATCTAAAAAATTGCAGTGCTCCAGAAATTGCTTACTCAGCTGCAGTACAGCAAAAAATGTGGTCAAGAAAAAAAACACATCAATGACTATTGTTATGTTTACACGAGTTGATACTGCAGCAATGTCAGAATGCTTATCTCTGTGTAAGTGTGTGTGTGTGTGTGTGTGTGTGTAAGTGTGTGTGTTTTGCATTTGAGTAGGCCCTCTCCCACCATCACATGACACCAGTATCTCTAAGAGGACTGCACTCCCATCACCATGGAGACAAGAGCACCCAGTGCCTAACAATGCTATTTTTGGACCCGTGAAAAGAGCTTCACTTTCCTCCCTTCTTATTCAACCAGCTTTATAATTTTTCTCTTTCAAATGGAAATGTTTTGGTGGGAAAAGCAGGCCAACTGTTACATAACCGATCTCAGTAGGAAAGTAACTGTAACTGCAGCTCTAGTGATACAGCACTACGATGGGAGTGGTTGGTACAGGGCGTGTTGTGTCCTCAGTGGGCGTGTTGTGTCCTCAGTGGGCGTGTTGTGTCCTCAGTGGGCGTGTTGTGTCCTCAGTGGGCGTGTTGTGTCCTCAATGGGCGTGTTGTGTCCTCAGTGGGCGTGATGTGTTCCTGCTCTGTTATCTTGGTACGGGCTCTCCGTTTATCCCCCCATTCCCCTTCCCCGAAAAAAGGCATGATAATGAAACCAAACCATTATGAATCATCTTACTGCTGTGGAGACAGTGTTTGTATAGAAGAAGTTTCGCTGGGTTTAAGTGACTAATTTGCAGTTTCCCAGAATGCCACGTTCGATAGTGTCGAGGGGACACAGGCAGCCGAAGCTCTAATGCAACATGAACTCTGCTTTTCGAGTCTACGAAAAATGTATGACTCTGTGATCCGGCAAAAGTCGTAAAAATCTGCCTTTCCTATTTCCGATTAGCACTTGAAAACAGTGACTTCCAAGTGGCACCGACGCTGAGGGAGGGGAAAGCACTCCAGGGCTGGTAGTGTCTACCACTCAGTGGTCCTCTAGTGGAGGCTCAAGAAGAGTTCATCTCTAACATCCAGCACAGGACACACAGGATGTACAGAAGCCACAAACATCCACCATAGGCCTCTAGACAACATCAGTCCATCCACTTGGACTGCATTGTGTTTTGGTCTGTTGAGTCTCAGCAGTGGTTCTGTTCTTGATCCTTACTTCAATCTGCCCATTTAAGAACAAAGCAGATGGAACGTAGAGAGTAATTGTAATGGTGGTGAATTATGGAGACAATTTGAATAGAAAATGGAAGGTCGTTAAAAGATTAAAAAAGTCAATCATCCACAGTGCTGAGGCCATAATGCAATCAGTATGAAAAAACATGATCTAATGGCGTATGTCACTGCGATAGGCCACTTTCATTTCTACTCCTCGGCTCACAGAAATCCTGACGGCTTCAGAAAATGTGAGCAGGTGAATTGCAATACCAGTCATTGATACCAACTGACTGAACCAGAAAACTATATCGGTATCAGGGAGTGTGAAGATCCACAGCAAACGTGCAGTTGAAAGATGGCAAATATGATCCGAGCAATAAAGGATGTCTGCAGCATCTTAGTACAGTATGCAGAATGTACAGATCAAAGCTGCGCATGTTCTCTTTGAAAGTCAATCCAGGAAGTCTGTTGATTCACTGTGTTGGAACACTGTTTACCTTGTCGAAACGCGTTTATTGCTGAAAGTGTCACAATATACTTATGATGGTTTGGAGTTGGCATGGAGTGAATGAACTACAATCATATGAAAAAATACACCCCCTTTTTGTTTTGTTTTACATATTTGGACACATGGATATCGACATTTACTTATTACAGATAAAAGGTAAACCATTCCACAATTATTAGTAACAGGTAAAAGGTAACCCAATCCACTTTCACTGATAAAAGGTGATCCAATTTAAGAAATCACACAAAGTATTTTTTCACTTTCAACACTAAAATGTTTGTCCACTCTTCTTTACAGCACTGTTTTTACATCATCATGTTCAAGGTCATTTTTATATGCATAGCCTGCTTCAGGTCCCCCCACAGAATTTCGATAGGATTGAGATCTGGGCTTGGACTCTGACATTCCATAACCCTCCATTTCTTCTTTTTGAGCCATTCTGTTGATTTGTTTGTGTGTTTTGGATCGTTGCAACATTCAAGTTCGGTTCAGCTTCAGCTTTTTGACAGATGGCCTCACATTTTCCTCAAGTACTCTCTGGTACAATATGGAATTAGTGGTTGACTCAATGACGTCAAGTTGGCCTGGCCCTGAGGCAGCAAAGCCAGCTCAAACCTCCACGGTATCCCCTCCATGCTTTACGGATGGTATAAGGTTCTTCTGTTCAAAGACAGTGTTTCATTTTTGCCAAAGAACTCCGCATTCGACTAATTTTTTAGGCTTCTTCCTTCCTGACTTCCCATGTAGGCCACGTTTGTACAGTTGACCTATGAATCTCACCATCAATTATGGCAAGAGACGCCTGTAAATCCCTTGATGCTAACCTGGGGCTCTGAGAGACTTCTATGAACATCTTTTGATCAGCTAACGGGCTGAATTTGTTGGGACGTCCTGTCCTTTGTAGATTGCAAGTGGTCTACAATTTCCTCCATTTGTACAGGATCTGTTGGACAGTGGAATGATGTACTTTGAGGCTTCATATAAGTCTTTTGTTCTTGGCATTAAGTGTTTGAATAAACAGTTTAAAACCTTAATTTCTTTGTGTGATTTGTCAAACTGGGTTGCCCTTATAAATCAATGTCGTTGGAATATAGCTAAGATATCCTTGTGTCCAAACGTGTGAAAACCTTTCCAGGGGGTGTGCTCACATTTTCGCAGGACAGTGTCGACGGACAGGGCCGCAGAACCTGTCTGGGAAAGGTGAGCAGAACCTCCCTCCGTCAGTGCTTTAGGTGGTAGGTGCCAGAGGAGGAGAGGATCCTTACCGTAGCCATTGTCCTCCTCCTTCGTCCCGTCGATGGTGCCATCAGCCTGCAGCTGCAGATGGAAACCCTGCCGACTGTACAGCTTCGTCACGATCCCCTTCAACTGGGGCTCTGAGGAGAGATGGAGACCAGGAGGGGGAACAGGGGGGAGAGTGAGATTGGATATAGCTTCTGGAGGAAGATGACGTCTGACGATACTGGGGTTTTACAAATGCAACGTCCTGGAGCCACATCTTATAACAAGAAATTGTATCCTATATAAGCCCGGCACGCTTTAAGACTCAAGGCTTCAATAACTCACCAGTGCCCAAGACCTGCTAAAATACACCCACTTTAGCCAAATCCTCAGGTCTCCACAGGCTCAAGAGACCAGTGCCAACACGTCTATGCTGATGTCAATAAGGTCCAGCTATTGAGTACGAGAACACAGCACTGTCATCTACTACACACGAGAACAGGGAACAACTAAGTGATCTACTACACACAAGAACAGGGAACAACTACGTGATCTACTACACACGAGAACAGGGAACAACTACGTGATCTACTACAGAAGAGAACAGGGAACAACTACGTGATCTACTACACACGAGAAAAGGGAACAACTACGTGATCTACTACACACGAGAAAAGGGAACAACTACGTGATCTACTACACACGAGAACAGGGAACAACTACGTGATCTACTACACACGAGAACAGGGAACAACTACGTGATCTACTACACACGAGAAAAGGGAACAACTACGTGATCTACTACACACGAGAACAGGGAACAACTAAGTGATCTACTACACACGAGAACAGGGAACAACTACGTGATCTACTACACACGAGAACAGGGAACAACTACGTGATCTACTACAGACGAGAACAGGGAACAACTACGTGATCTACTACACATGAGAAAAGGGAACAACTACGTGATCTACTACACACGAGAACAGGGAATAACTACGTGATCTACTACACACGAGAACAGGGAACAACTACGTGATCTACTACACACGAGAAAAGGGAACAACTATGTGATCTACTACACACGAGAACAGGGAACAACTACGTGATCTACTACACACGAGAACAGGGAACAACTAAGTGATCTACTACACACGAGAACAGGGAACAACTAAGTGATCTACTACACACGAGAACAGGGAACAACTACGTGATCTACTACACACGAGAACAGGGAACAACTACGTGATCTACTACACACAGGAACAGGGAACAACTACGTGATCTACTACACACGAGAACAGGGAACAACTACGTGATCTACTACACACGAGAACAGGGAACAACTATGTGATCTACTACACACGAGAACAGGGAACAACTAAGTGATCTACTACACACAAGAACAGGGAACAACTAATGGATCTACTACACACGAGAACAGGGAACAACTAAGTGATCTACTACACATGAGAACAGGGAACAACTAAGTGATCTACTACACATGAGAACAGGGAACAACTACGTGATCTACTACACACGAGAACAGGGAACAACTAAGTGATCTACTACACACGAGAACAGGGAACAACTAAGTGATCTACTACACACGAGAACAGGGAACAACTAAGTGATCTACTACACACAGGAACGGGAAACAACTAAGTGACCAAACAAGAAGTATGGGTTTATTCTGAAGGTTCTTCTGGCTTCACTGGAGAGAAATAGACAGCATGTTTTTCAGAGGAAGAGCCAATGTTTATCTAGGATAAGTACTGCTTAAGATTTGTTTTTAAAGGTCAACTGTCAGCAATATATCATGTGTTAGGATTCCCAAGCCATGTTTGGGATATACAACTTCCTTTTCTGGTTTAATGGATTGCAATGTAAGGTATGTAACAGAAACAAAATAAGAGCATCCAATTAAAAAGTTATAATTATACTTGACAATAGATTGCTAAAGTGATTAGTTCTAACTCCTTATTAAGAGGTTTTACTTAAGAAGGTGATGGCCATTATCTTTTATAAATATAAATTCCTCAAAAACTGAAAGTGGCCGTGTCAAAAACAGCCGTGACATTTTGGTGTTGTGTTCCACTGAGAGAGGCGTCTGTTTTTCTTTCCCCAGAGGCGTGTCCTTCACCACTGTTTGACCACACTCATCATCCTCTCTTCCAGCTGGTTGTCAGTACTTTCAGTTCTGCTCTGACAGTGGCACCCGGTTGGCCAATGCAATACCAGACACCCATTACCCATTTTAAGACCAAGGGAGGGGGAGGCTGAAGCCGATTTCAAAAGCACTTTATTTTCTTCACCGCCCAGCGTCGGTCCACTTGCTGCTGGGTAACGACGGGTTCAGAAAGCCACAGGCAGGTTTTTCTTCCATTTTGTTTAATGTGAATTGAACGGATGTACAGAGATTGGAAGAGAAAAGGAAATGCCTTAATGAACTTGGAAATTACCACACAACCTCCAAAAAACAAATTCAGGCAAATGAACCAATGTAACAGAGGCACTGAATGGCACTGGTATTTTAATTCAGTGGGGTCCTATCTTCCAGGGAGACTCACGGAGGTCTTCTCACACCCACACTGACATGTCCACACAGGCGTAGAACTGCAGCAGAAATTTATCTTACAGTGATTGTTACAAAATCCTCACGGTCGTCCCCCCCCCGTCCCCCCACCTGACTCCTCTGTCCCTCTTCAGCGGTGTGGTCACTAGAGATGAGAGGGACAGGGAGGGGCTTGATGATAGAGGGTACAGGCTTCTATCGTAGCGTGTGCTCATTTCTGATTAAACACAGGGTAGCTTAGCCCCAATCCCCAATATACCCCCCCCCCCCCGCAAAATGCACTCAAAACATTCTGTGAACTCGATAGGAGTATAATTCACTGGAGCTAATTTAGTTCTGTAGGCACAGGGATGAGTCAGGCTAAACAAACTTGAGTGGTTCTCATTAACCAGGGGACAGGCTCAAGTAGCACTGTAATCATCCCAGCCAACATCATCCCAGCCAAACAGTGAAATAGGTCCGGAGTGTCTCACGCCTAATGGAGGTACCCATTCTCCAGTGCAGTCTGCGGACAAGCCGCAGCAGAAGCTAAGGCTTCACCAACTACATGGAGGCGCCTCACAGGGATGGAGACGCCACAGGCCACTGAGGAGACTGAGCTCCCCGCGGAAACCCTATCTGCTTGCAGTTAGAGCCCCGCTCCGAACTGCTCACACTCTGCCGCACTGTCTGTCTGGGAAAAGTCCCTGGAACGTTTTGCTGGATGGCTTGAAATCCCAGAATGGAATGTATAGGGCACATGTGACACACACCGAGAGAGTGCTGCATTCCCAGCGTACGGTTTACACATTCACAGGGAAAGTCGGAACACCTTTCATCATTTCGTGATTCACTTGGTGAATTTACACAACATTTATAAATGATGGGGCCAGATGCAGCCAGTGTCCCATCTGTCATTCACGACAATACATCTGCATGGCCTTTCAGAGGCTTCCTGAAACCCACTCACAGTGGCTTCAGACAATGGATATATTTAAAGAACATAGACACTGTGGGCATTTGTTACACCCTCTCCTTGCATAGCTGGATCTAATGTCCATGATGCACAGCATTCCCAACAGGTAGACAGGCAGTTCAAAATGTCTAGGTCGACCAATTTTTTGCATAAACTAAAAACAGATCTGGGATTTGTGCAACTGTTTCTGCTGGGTGCCAGCTGCTTAGACATACTGTATCTATAGATTATGATTCACATTTTAACGAGTCACACTGTTAGTATACACAGTATATATGCAAACTGCTTGCCCGATGACCTGACACGTGCACAAGTGAGGATGATACGAACATATTTCGCGACATAAATGAAATGGATTGTTAATGAATGTGAGGGTCTACCAACAGACGCTAAAAGCAAAGCTGACCTGGTCGTCTGCGTCTCCTCTTCTTGGAGCCAAAGAGTTTGACCCGAGAGAACATAGACAGACGACTGGGTTTTTCGCATGGCTTCGTCTTGTTTGGACTGCTAACGCAGCGGCAGGCATTAGATTTTTCCCGCTCCCTCGCCTGCCTCTTCTGACGAATAAGGGAGCTGGCTATAGCAGCAGCCATGGCCAGTTTGACGGTTTTGCGGAGGAAACTTCCTGAGTATTAAAATACTTCTAGCGTCTAGCTCGTCCTCCCCACAGCAAGAAAGAATGTTTCTCAAGGAGCAGTGTTAAACCAAATAGTCATCAAATTCAAGGATCAGCCATTGTTTGTTGTGTTCAACATAAGTAACTATGAAATCAAAATTCTGTAAAAAAATAAATAAAAATAATACATATATATTCTGATTTACAAATTTAAAATGAAATGTTGTGTAAGTTGTTCATTTTCTGGAGGTTTTCTTGGGCGTAGCTCGGTAGCGGCGTATCCTATCTCCGGGAAGAAAAAGTGATCCTTAACCGAAAAAAGACCAGACACGTTCCACTAGCGTGAAGTTGAAGTAGTTGTGTCAGAACGCGAGGCATTGTTCCTTCAATTGTGCAGTTTATTCTGCATAACAAATAAAACGAGCAGAGCTGTTGCCTGAAAAGCCGTTTTGCAACATCCCATAACAGTAGAGACGGTGCGCGTGAAGAGAGAGCAGCAGAGCCAAGTAGTCGTGAACGGCGTTTAATGCGCAGCCAGAACAACACCTGTAGAGAAGGCAGACTGGAGGTTTCCAGTGTTGACGCTTCCCCCCGTCTTTTTGGTCGGTTAATCTCCCATGTCTGGTACAGCGGATTAACTAAACCGGTTTATTAGATAGAGCGACGGGTGAGGAGAGATACTCCTTCCATTAATTGTTAGGAGAGACTCATTTCATTAGTTGCTTTCTCGTGTTCAGACGAGGTGACAGAAGGTAATTAAATTAAAGCGTTTCATTACAAACAGTATCAGATCCCTGTGCGTGGTACAGGTTTAGCTATACTGCTGCGCTCGGTGGGAGTATGCTACACGCGCGGTGTATGTGTGAGTGGGTGTTGTGTGTGTGTGTGTGTGTGGGGGGGGGGGGGGGGGGGGTGACTGCGAGCTTAACACTCGCCGTAGTTCATGTATACGACCAACTAAATTATACTCACTCGTCATGTATTGTCAATGTAATATAAGCGGTCCTCTGTCTGGTATGATTTTTTGCACTTTTCTATCATAAAGGAGATATGTGAGATATGAAAGGGAACCACTACGCCGAAGCTCCATTGCAGTATACCTCGAGCGGGGAGCGACACGTTAGTTTCCCCCACTTGTGCAATGGACCGGCAAAACAAGTGTGGCAGAACAACTGCGACCGCGGTGACCAACGTAGAGGCATTGAGAAATTATTTCGTTGGCCTACTGCGGGCTGGCCGTGACACATTCTGAGATGAGTGGGCTAGCTATCTCCTACACTCTCAGGTGAAGAAACAATTCTGTAAGCAGCCACTGGCATAAAACAACAACACAAGGCGATAGAATAAATTAGGCTCAAGTCATCATCAATATTTTATATCCTGTCACTGTCTGTTTCCTTGTGCCTCTGTCTGTCTGAGAAGAGCGTATAGCCACTTTAGGGAGTAGTGTGTTTGTGTGTGTGTGTGTGTGTGTGTGTGTGTGTGTGTGTGTGTGTGTGTGTGTGTGTGTGTGTGTGTGTGTGTGAAATAAGCATTTTGAAGAAGGTGAAACAATAGTTAAAATGTGGGACTAAATATCTACCCAGAAACATGGCCTGTTCTTTGAATCATATAACTTTCATGTCAATACGCAAGTAAAAGAAACGCCCAAAAGTGTTTTAAATCAAAAGCACATCGAATGAAAGACAGCAGTTTAGGCAGCGCGCTAGGTTTCTGAGTTGGAACTGTCAATCATAGGAGATAGGAGAACGAATGAATCAATTGCTGTAAACAGAGAACAGTTAAAATACAAAAAAATCTGTATTTTAGTTATACAAATGCTCCCCTTGATAGAAAGTCAGGCGTGTCTAATTGGTACCGTAGGAGAGGTCCCATTCGTGCCCATATGCGCTCTTCATCTTAGGGTCACTGTCACTTAAAAATGTGTTTTAGGCCAATACTTTCCTCCTCCGTGTTAGATGAATCATATTGTATCTCCCCTTTTTTGTATGCCTAGAATAAATGGTTGGAGATCTGGTTGATTTTATCGATCTGTTTGTCAGCAATATCAAAGTCTACCCTGTACTTTTGGTCAAATTATCAAAAGAAATGTCTCAGCAATGCATTGAACTGTCTATTATAAGCCTAACGACAATCTAGTCCAGCCTATTGATTGTATTAAAGAAGATACTTACATGTAAATCCTATGACAGATACAGAATGCTAAACTAAAAA
The DNA here is from genome assembly GCF_011004845.1 of Esox lucius. Lineage (NCBI taxonomy): Eukaryota > Metazoa > Chordata > Actinopteri > Esociformes > Esocidae > Esox > Esox lucius. Next base: position 32,760,995 of record NC_047572.1, on the reverse strand, counting down.
GGAGGGTGTGTATTGTGAAATGTAAAACTGCGCCAGTTATGCCAGCAACTTGGAGATCTCCCAAATGACTTGGCTTTCATTTGAACAAACTACAGAAGTGTGAGACTTAATCTGTCAGTGGTGTAATTTAATTTAAGGTTTTAGGCTACTACTGCGTGACAATTCGGCAGCGTCACGTCGTCAGACATGAATTATGCGGCCGTCAGGGCCCATCACCTGGCTACATTCTTATTTAGGACAATACATTTGTGCTTCGCCACTGGCAAAAAATAATGCAAACTTGGACGAAAAGGGTTCGAACAAAACGTCCATGTAAGACAGGAGTTGTGCCCTGCTATTGCGTGAATACAGCAAGATCCAGAGTACGTGGAGACAGCACCACCCCAGGTCAAAGGCTATTGACCACCAGTTTGTAAAGAAACAGTAGTAGCCTACAGTTCCCCTGAAAAATCAGTATCCTTTTAGTGAGTCATAACCAAATCAAAGCCTCCCCAAGAGTGCCACCTACAGCCCAGACCTGAAGCTGCCGAACATAAACGTTACATCTGTTATGTTATTAACAGATCTAGTGATGAATAGATACATTTCTTGTGAACAAACTATACAAGACTTTATTTCTGGGGGAAACTGGGATGATTGATGAGCTCAATCAAGTGAGTAGCCTACCGTACAAAACGTGTTCGGAAAATATGGTTTTGTTTGATATATGTATATCGATGAGAGAGAGTGTGTATACACCTCTCGTAGGCTACACTAGCCAGCTCTATCCACTCAAGCCCTGGGAGGTTGCAAGAAAATATTAAAATAGAATATCATAAGCAATATTATAAGCATTCTGAAAAAAATGTTGACTAACGACAGCTTACACATTTTACAAGAAAGTGAGGTATAGTCAACAACCAAAGGCATCAACTTGTAAAGTCTGTTGTGAATCGGCCTATATATCGTTTACCGATATGTTTGTTACAGTTTATATGCACCAAGTTAAATGTCGAATTATTGCAACTTTAGCGAGTATTAAACAACACATATATTTGAGACGTCTACCGCACTTCGGCAGATGTAGTGCAACTTCAGCACCACGGACAGCTCCAGCGTGAGCGCGTGCCCATTCAAATAATCAACGTTCAAAAGCAACCATGTTCCGTTACAGAACCCGCAGCAAAACACAAATCAGATTTGATACGTTTATTCATCTATTTAAAAAACTAAGATATATTCCACAAAAATTATTTACGCTGTGGCTCTAGAAGTGAAACTAACTTAAAGAACATGGGTGGAAAAAGAAAAAGAGTAGCCTACCTGCCGATTTTCTTAAGGGAAAAGTCTTGCTTCTGTGCATAACTGCAGCCAAGAAATGTGTTCTCAATGTGAGCAATGATCGTCGGCCCTTGTAATAACAGCGTGAAGATGCAACAAAAGTTTAAACCTATTCAAGGAACTGTTTAAAGGCGTAGACGGAGAAAGCGTTGAGGCGGGGCCGGCAGCAAAAGCAGAAGATCATTAACGGACGCGCATTAGTGACAGACCATTACGACTTTCTAAAATGCTCATTAAAGATGCATTTGGAGGTCTTGTTGATCCGGAGTGAAGTCACAAAACGGCTGTGCTCTCTGGGACAGAAATGAAGAAAAGTGATCGAAAATGCTCCCTGAGACTGTATTTCCTGTCTAGAGCAGGGAATAGTTTCCTCTCATATTACAAAAAAAATGGATGTAAAACGATCCTTTAATGTGCAGGGTAAACCGGTTATGTAGGCCCTGTCCACTTTCCACTGAAATGCATCGACGTACACATCAACTGGAGATGAAAACAGGCATTAGCAGAGGTTTCACATAGAAGCCCTGTGGTACTGAACACCTTAAGGGGATTTTAACCAACTGTTACAGTGATAACATCGGCCTTTCACGTAGTAAAAGGCTCCTTTGTCATATATCCTGCCTATTCCAAGACAATCTAACACGGACGGAACTTTAATCCGGCAAACTGTAAAACGTGATTACACTAAATATCAATTTCCAATTAAAGATTTATCTGCGAAAACTCTGGGACACTAAATGTTCATAAAGTAGGCCTATGTAAGCAAATTAGGTTATAGTTGGCCAGCATTTAAAGAAAGCATTTATCATGGTGATGGATATATTTAGGCTTGAAAGCTGGTGAATGTGATAGTTATATACCCCGCACTGTGAACATTTCAGGCAGACGCAGGGTTGAACACTAGATGGGGCAAATGTGCAGTCTCAGATGGTTATGGTAAAGCCTATAGCTACTGCGGTACACAGCATTTGGAAAACCAGAGATGCATTCATTCCTCCGAGCAAATGTATTTTGTTGCATAATGTTTTGTAGAGCAGATTTGCAATTAGATAAATTCAGGAAGGTCTGGTTTCATTCCGTTTGACAGCACTGGAAGTGTTCAACCTAATTTATCCAAATATAACTAAACTTAAAAATGTTGTTACACAGAAAACGACACCAATGGCACACTGGAGCCCATATTAGTATTCAAAAGACTAACAAATATAATTATATTTACTATCGTCAACTGAAGACTTTTATCTTCAGACCACGATGGAAGAAACATTGGATGAGCTTACTATTGCTAAAGATCACTAGAGCACTCCAATGAGGAGGGCTATTTTCTGCCCTAATGGCAGTTATATATGTATTGAATTTCTTTTCTACTGAAGGTCAGAAACATTACACCGGTTATTTGTACATACAAGGCTCTAAATACAGAACCACAACAGATTTGGTTTGAATTACATATATTTATAGTCATATTAATTGAAAAGGATGCAATTTCTTTTCAAAAAGCCAGGACCCATAAAGCTCCTGGTGAACCCAAAGGGGACAACTGATATAGATGGGAGTGGTGAGGATCCTTCAGATGGTCCAATATGAGGAGAAATACTGTATACACTTATACACCGCCTTTTATATACTGTATACAATTATACCCAGTCCTTAATATACCGTATACACTTATACACCGTCCTTTATATACTGTATACACTTATACCCAGTCCTTAATATACCGTATACACTTATACACCGTCCTTTATATACTGTATACACTTATACCCCATCCTTAATATACCGTATACACTTATACACCGTCCTTTATATACTGTATACATTTATACCCAGTCCTTAATATACCGTATACACTTATACACCGTCCTTTATATACTGTATACACTTATACACCGTCCTTTATATACTGTATACACTTATACACCGTCCTTTATATACTGTATACACTTATACACCGTCCTTTATATACTGTATACACTTATACACCCTGTCCTTTATATACTGTATACACTTATACACCCTGTCCTTTATATACTGTATACACTTATACACCGTCCTTTATATACTGTATACACTTATACACCCTGTCCTTTATATACTGTATACACTTATACACCCTGTCCTTTATATACTGTATACACTTATACACCGTCCTTTATATACTGTATACACTTATACACCGTCCTTTATATACCGTATACACTTATACACCGCCCTTTATGTACTGTATACACTTATACACCCTGTCCTTTATATACTGTATACACTTATACACCGCCCTTTATATACTGTATACACTTATACACCGTCCTTTATATACTGTATACACTTATACACCGCCCTTTATATACCGTATACACTTATACACCGTCCTTTATATACCGTATACACTTATACACTGTCCTTTATATACCGTATACACTTATACACCGTCCTTTATATACTGTATACACTTATACACCCTCCTTTATATACTGTATACACTTATACACCCTCCTTTATATACTGTATACACTTATACACTGTCCTTTATATACTGTATACACATATACACCGTCCTTTATATACTGTATACACTTATACACCCTGTCCTTTATATACCGTATACACTTATACACTGTCCTTTATATACCGTATACACTTATACACCGCCCTTTATATACTGTATACACTTATACACCCTGTCCTTTATATACTGTATACACTTATACACCCTCCTTTATATACTGTATACACTTATACACCCTCCTTTATATACTGTATACACTTATACACCGTCCTTTATATACTGTATACACTTATACACCCTGTCCTTTATATACTGTATACACTTATACACCGTCCTTTATATACTGTATACACTTATACACCGTCCTTTATATACTGTATACACTTATACACCCTGTCCTTTATATACTGTATACACTTATACACCGCCCTTTATATACTGTATACACTTATACACCGCCCTTTATATACGTATACACTTATACACCGTCCTTTATATACCGTATACACTTATACACCGCCCTTTATATACCGTATACACTTATACACCGCCCTTTTAATACTGTATACACTTATACACCGTCCTATTAATACTGTATACACTTATACACCGTTCTTTATATACCGTATACACTTATACACCGTCCTTTATATACCATATACACTTATACACCGTCCTTTATATACCGTATACACTTATACACCGTCCTTTATATACTGTATACACTTATACACTGTCCTTTATATACCGTATACACTTATACATCGTCCTTTATATACTGTATACACTTATACATCGTCCTTTATATACCGTATACACTTATACACCGTCCTTTATATACCGTATACACATATACACCGCCCTTTATATACTGTATACACTTATACACCGCCCTTTATATACCGTATACATTTATACACCGTCCTTTATATACCGTATACACTTATACACCGCCCTTTATATACTATATACACTTATACACTGTCCTTTATATACCGTATACACTTATACACCGTCCTTTATATACCGTATACACTTATACACCGCCCTTTATATACTGTATACACTTATACACCCTGTCCTTTATATACTGTATACACTTATACACCCTGTCCTTTATATACTGTATACACTTATACACCCTGTCCTTTATATACTGTATACACTTATACACCGCCCTTTATATACTGTATACACTTATACACCGCCCTTTATATACTGTATACACTTATACACCCTGTCCTTTATATACTGTATACACTTATACACCCTGTCCTTTATATACTGTATACACTTATACACCGCCCTTTATATACTGTATACACTTATACACCGCCCTTTATATACTGTATACACTTATACACCGTCCTTTATATACTGTATACACTTATACACCCTGTCCTTTATATACTGTATACACTTATACACCGTCCTTTATATACTGTATACACTTATACACCCTGTCCTTTATATACTGTATACACTTATACACCCTGTCCTTTATATACTGTATACACTTATACACCGTCCTTTATATACTGTATACACTTATACACCGTCCTTTATATACCGTATACACTTATACACCGCCCTTTATATACTGTATACACTTATACACCCTGTCCTTTATATACTGTATACACTTATACACCGTCCTTTATATACTGTATACACTTATACACCGTCCTTTATATACTGTATACACTTATACACTGTCCTTTATATACCGTATACACTTATACACCGTCCTTTATATACTGTATACACTTATACACCCTGTCCTTTATATACTGTATACACTTATACACCCTCCTTTATATACTGTATACACTTATACACTGTCCTTTATATACTGTATACACATATACACCGTCCTTTATATACTGTATACACTTATACACCGTCCTTTATATACTGTATACACTTATACACCCTGTCCTTTATATACTGTATACACTTATACACCGTCCTTTATATACTGTATACACTTATACACCGTCCTTTATATACTGTATACACTTATACACCCTGTCCTTTATATACTTATACACCGTCCTTTATATACTGTATACACTTATACACCGTCCTTTATATACCGTATACACTTATACACCGCCCTTTATATACCGTATATACTTATACACCGTCCTTTATATACCGTATACACTTATACACTGTCCTTTATATACCGTATACACTTATACACCGCCCTTTATATACTGTATACACTTATACACCCTGTCCTTTATATACTGTATACACTTATACACCGCCCTTTATATACTGTATACACTTATACACCGCCCTTTATATACCGTATACACTTATACACCGTCCTTTATATACCGTATACACTTATACACCGCCCTTTATATACCGTATACACTTATACACCGCCCTTTATATACCGTATACACTTATACACTGTCCTTTATATACCGTATACACGTATACACCGTCCTTTATATACTGTATACACTTATACACTGTCCTTTATATACCGTATACACGTATACACCGTCCTTTATATACTGTATACACTTATACACCCTCCTTTATATACTGTATACACTTATACACCCTCCTTTATATACTGTATACACATATACACCGTCCTTTATATACTGTATACACTTATACACCGTCCTTTATATACTGTATACACTTATACACCCTGTCCTTTATATACTGTATACACTTATACACCGTCCTTTATATACTGTATACACTTATACACCGTCCTTTATATACTGTATACACTTATACACCCTGTCCTTTATATACTTATACACCGTCCTTTATATACTGTATACACTTATACACCGTCCTTTATATACCGTATACACTTATACACCGCCCTTTATATACCGTATATACTTATACACCGTCCTTTATATACCGTATACACTTATACACTGTCCTTTATATACCGTATACACTTATACACTGCCCTTTATATACCGTATACACTTATACACCCTGTCCTTTATATACTGTATACACTTATACACCCTGTCCTTTATATACTGTATACACTTATACACCGCCCTTTATATACCGTATACACTTATACACCGTCCTTTATATACCGTATACACTTATACACCGCCCTTTATATACCGTATACACTTATACACCGCCCTTTATATACCGTATACACTTATACACTGTCCTTTATATACCGTATACACGTATACACCGTCCTTTATATACTGTATACACTTATACACTGTCCTTTATATACCGTATACACGTATACACCGTCCTTTATATACTGTATACACTTATACACCCTCCTTTATATACTGTATACACTTATACACCCTCCTTTATATACTGTATACACTTATACACTGTCCTTTATATACTGTATACACTTATACACCGTCCTTTATATACTGTATACACTTATACACCGTCCTTTATATACTGTATACACTTATACACCCTGTCCTTTATATACTGTATACACTTATACACCGTCCTTTATATACTGTATACACTTATACACCGTCCTTTATATACTGTATACACTTATACACCCTGTCCTTTATATACTGTATACACTTATACACCGTCCTTTATATACTGTATACACTTATACACCCTGTCCTTTATATACGTATACACTTATACACCGTCCTTTATATACCGTATACACTTATACACCGCCCTTTATATACCGTAATCACTTATACACCGCCCTTTATATACTGTATACACTTATACACCCTGTCCTTTATATACTGTATACACTTATACACCGTCCTTTATATACTGTATACACTTATACACCCTCCTTTATATACTGTATACACTTATACACTGTCCTTTATATACTGTATACACATATACACCGCCCTTTATATACTGTATACACTTATACACCGTCCTTTATATACTGTATACACTTATACACCGTCCTTTATATACTGTATACACTTATACACCGTCCTTTATATACTGTATACACTTATACACCGCCCTTTATATACGTATACACTTATACACCGTCCTTTATATACCGTATACACTTATACACCGCCCTTTATATACTGTATACACTTATACACCGTCCTTTATATACTGTATACACTTATACACCGCCCTTTATATACGTATACACTTATACACCGTCCTTTATATACCGTATACACTTATACACCGCCCTTTATATACTGTATACACTTATACACCGTCCTTTATATACCATATACACTTACCGACCTACACCTTTCTGTCCCTTATGTTCTGTCAGTATGTTCACTGCCATGAAGACATATTTGTTCCCTTTTTGATTTTCGTTGTTTTTAATACTGAATGGTTACAGCCCTTCAGGCAAAACTGAAAATGAAATGAAGGAAACCTAAGCAAATCATGACCCAGGTGTGCTTCTGATTCGAAACACCTTAAAGCCCCTGTTTAAAACAGTTGCTGAACGCATACGTATCAACCTCCGAGAGGTCATGTGTCATGTCCCCTGCTCTACTCATCACTCCACCTGCAACATCATCGATGGGACCCCAGCCTGTCTCTCTCAGCTTCCCTCTGGAGTCCGTCCAGCAGGGAGACAGGTCCCACTACAACAGCCTGTCTCTCTCAGCTTCCCTCTGGAGTCCGTCCAGCAGGGAGACAGGTCTCACAACAACAGCCTGTCTCTCTCAGCTTCCCTCTGGAGACCATCCAGCAGGGAGACAGGTCCCACTACAACAGCCTGTCTCTCTCAGCTTCCCTCTGGAGACCATCCAGCAGGGAGACAGGTCCCACTACACCAGCCGGTCTCTCTCAGCTTCCCTCTGGAGACCATCCAGCAGGGAGACAGGTCCCACTACACCAGCCGGTCTCTCTCAGCTTCCCTCTGGAGACCATCCAGCAGGGAGACAGGTCCCACTACAACAGCCTGTCTCTCTCAGCTTCCCTCTGGAGACCATCCAGCAGGGAGACAGGTCCCACTACAACAGCCTGTCTCTCTCAGCTTCCCTCTGGAGACCATCCAGCAGGGAGACAGGTCCCACCACAACAGCCTGTCTCTCTCAGCTTCCATCTGGAGACCATCCAGCAGGGAGACAGGTCCCACTACACCAGCCGGTCTCTCTCAGCTTCCCTCTGGAGACCATCCAGCAGGGAGACAGGTCCCACTACAACAGCCTGTCTCTCTCAGCTTCCCTCTGGAGGCCGTCCAGCAGGGAGACAGGTTTTCTCCGAAGGATGTCCGTCTCCATGGATACATGGGAGCCGGGTGATGGGGAGGTCAGAGGACAACTGCAACACCGCCAGTCTAGAAATATTCTGGACCGGTTCTTTGCATGTCTGCCGTCATCGGTCCATGTCGGTCTCTGGTACCGGGATGTTTACCTCAGATGTCTGCAGTAATGATGAGATGGAGCGGCTCTCAGCCAATTACATCATAATGACACTCAACAGAGGCAAGCTGGGAGACATAGGAAATGCAGGGGGTGGGTCGGCCTCTCAGACAGCAGGGATCTCTCTGTGTGTGCGTGTGCGTGTATATGTGTGTCTGTGTGTGTGTGTGTGTCTGTGTGCAGTCATGCATGCGTTTCTATGTGTCTGCCAGCCAGATGAGTGTCCTTCAGTGTACCAGCCTGCCAGGCATCCATTCATAACCCCCGATGCCACCGGCTCCATAACTGTCCTAATAACAACACTCCCAGCCACACCCTCATGGGGTTGAACAAATGTAGGCCCAGTACACACACACACACACACACACACACACACAGGCAAGCACGCACACACACAACACACACAGGCACGCACGCATACACCCCCGCATGCAGACACGTGCACACACACACAAACACACCTACGTACAAACACACGCACACTGTTGATTACGACAGCCGCCCGAGCAATGGGCACATTCAGAACTTCCATGCGTACGAGCCAACCGTGACAGCCATATGGCGCTGCCGAGAGGGACAGGAATGCTGAAGCCAGGCGTACAGGAGCGCGGGCCCTATCAGCGTTCCGCGCCGTGTGTTCGCGGGGCGGGTGTGAAGTTAACACTAGGTGGACAGGAAAGGTGTGAGGTGGCTTGTTAGGGCATTATTGCTGTTCCGCCTGACGCAGTACGAAGGCACACAGACGTCGATGGCTGATCCGTGCGCTGTGTGCTGCGCAAACTGGGGACATGGCTGCATTTCAGGCAGCGTCACCCTGCCAACATACTATGACATCAGCACTAAGAGATGAGGTGCCGTTACACACTTCAGCCACTAGGGGGCGGTGTTGTGCAGCACCCCAAAATGGGAGGATGTGGGATGTGCTAGAAGCTAAGGAAACCAATTGACCCTCTCTATGTAAGATATGGCCAAACAATTAGCCTTGTCTCATTTATTATCCAGTCTGTCAAGATAGATCAATAGGAACTTGTTTTAGGTTGGGGAGTGAGAAGAGGCAGGAACAGACTGCAGTGCGTTTAAGGCCTTTACTGACAGAGTGCAAAGCTTCCATAACAAGATTTGTAACATGCTAAATGAGCACACTGACAGTGTATACAAGTGCCTTTTAGAACATTGTCTGAATCATTAAAATGAAGCTCAACAGCTTTCTGTTGTTCAGGGTCAAAGAGAGGACCTCTAATGAATAAAGGCCAACATCCACACAAACAGAATGAGGACATCCTGGAAATGTCATGAGGCAATGTCCTCGGCCCCTGGATGCCCTTTTGACGTCCTCTGTCTGCTGGGATGGCCTTGAGCTGTAATTGACATATGGTAACAAATGAGTGTGTTGATCACCACACTGGACCAACACTGCCATGGCAATAACCAGCGTTGTCATGGAGACTGCCCACGTGAGCATGCATGTGAAGGTGACTGCCGTGAGGGTGGGGGAAGGAGATTCACAATAGAAGAGATAAGGCTTTCTCAAGGCTGTGTGAGGACATGGGTCAGATCTTAGTGTTTGGTCAAAGCTTGGACATCAGGCTGGCCTAACAGCCTCAGAGCTCTCTGTTGCCTGGATGACTGACCTTAGCAGCAGATAAAGGACCAGGACAAATGGGACTGGTTGAAGGACCTGGTGTTTCAACTCCCTGGGCTATTGACTACAGCACTGAGCTCCACCGTGGGGACAATTGATGAAGAAAAAGAACAGCACTGAGCTCCACTGTGGGGATTAATGATATAGCAAAAGAACAGCACTGAGCTCAATTGTGGGAATTAATGATAAAGCAAAAGAACAGCACTGAGCTCCATTGTGGGAATTAATGATAAAGCAAAAGAACAGCACTGAGCTCCACTGTGGGGACTAATGACAAAGCAAAAGAACAGCACTGAGCTCCACTGTGGGGACTAATAAAAAAGCAAAAGTACAGCACTGATCTCCATCGTGAGGACTAGTGATAAAACAAAAGAACAGCACTGAGCTCCATCGTGGGGACTAATGATAAAGCAAAAGAACAGTACTGAGCTCCATCGTGGGGACAAGTCATAAAGCAAAAGAACAGCACTAAATCAAAAGAACAGCAGTTGTTTGCTCCTTGGGGTTTAATGCCAGGTGTTTTGTAAGAGCACTTTGTGACATCTACTGATGAAAATGGCTTAATAAATACATTTGATTGATTTGATTGTGAACAGCACTGAGCTCCACCGTGGGGACTAACGACAAAGCAAAAGAACAGCACTGAGCTCCATCGTGGGAATTAATGATAAAGCAAAAGAACAGCACTGAGCTCCACTGTGGGGACTAATGACAAAGCAAAAGAACAGCACTGAGCTCCACTGTGGGGACTAATAAAAAAGCAAAAGTACAGCACTGATCTCCATCGTGAGGACTAATGATAAAACAAAAGAACAGCACTGAGCTCCATCGTGGGGATTAATGATAAAGCAAAAGAACAGCACTAAAGCAAAAGAACAGAAGTTATTTGCACCTTGGGGTTTAAGGCCAGGTGTTTTGTAAAAGCACTTTGTTATATCTGCTGATGTAAAAAGGGCTAAATAAATAAATGTAATTGATTTGATTGTGAACAGCACTGAGCTCCACCGTGGGGACTAATGACAAAGCAAAAGAACAGCACTGAGCTCTATCATGGGGATTAATGATAAAGCAAAAGAACAGCACTGAGCTCCATCGTGGGGACTAATGACAAAGCAAAAGAACAGCACTGAGCTCCATCGTGGGGACTAATGACAAAGTAAAAGAACAACATTGAGCCCCATCGTGGGGACTAATGATAAATCAAAAGAACAGCACTGAAGCAAAAGAACAGAAGTTATTTGCACCTTGGGGTTTAAGGCCAGGTGTTTTGTAAAAGCACTTTGTTATATCTGCTGATGTAAAAAGGGCTAAATAAATAAATGTAATTGATTTGATTGTGAACAGCACTGAGCTCCACCGTGGGGACTAATGACAAAGCAAAAGAACAGCACTGAGCTCTATCATGGGGATTAATGATAAAGCAAAAGAACAGTACTGAGCTCCATCGTGGGGACTAATGACAAAGCAAAAGAACAGCACTGAGCTCCATCGTGGGGACTAATGATAAAGCAAAAGAACAGCACTGAGCTCCACTATGGGGACTAATGATAAAGCAAAAGAACAGCACTGAGCTCCACTATGGGGACTAATGATAAAGCAAAAGAACAGCGCTGAGCTCCATCGTGGGGATTAATGATAAAGCAAAAGAACAGCGCTGAGCTCCATCGTGGGGATTAATGATATAGCAAAAGAACAGCACTGAGCCCCATCGTGGGGACTAATGATAAATCAAAAGAACACTAATGAGTTCCATGAACTTGCGTGGCAATAGTCGTACCCGTTTGTTATTATTTCAGAAACACATATAATGTTGGATTAAAAAGACACACAGAAATGAAACTGAAGTCTAACATCCAACATTAATTCAGTAGCCGAAACTGTATGCGAGTCTCGTTCCTCATTAAACCATCAGTACACACTCCATCTCACTTACTGTAAGCAGGAGATAAGCAGAGCAGCAGACTAGATCTAATAACCAGGCTATTTCCAGATGCCCTTTCACCTTTTGCGTAGTGGATTTGCATAAGAATTTGTCTAGTGATCAACACCTTGGTGCAGGTTCAAAGACTGTCAGAGTAATTATGGGGTGTTCTGTCTCACAGGAGAAGCGGAACAGACGTCAACCATCTTAGACGTCAGTGAAGACTAATTATAGGGGAGTCAATTCATGAAGCTAAAATAAAAACAAAAGGCAGAGTAGTTTTACACATTTTTTTGGTATTGTCTATCTACCTGACAAAAAAGATAAGAAAACCGGGCTATTGATACATTACCTTTCAAATATTTCCAGACACTATTATTCATTAATAATAAAGCCAGGTAAAAATACTAACACCGTATGAGGTGAGCTTGATTCTGCCTTCAGATATTCAAAAGCAATTCATAAAGCCCTTTTTACATCAGCAGTTGTCAAAAAGTGCTAAATACAAATAGCCAGCCTGAACCTTAAAGAGCAACAATAAAATGTATCTAGGAAAACTCCCTGAGGTCAGAACCTAAGAAGAAACCTTGAGAGGAGCGGTACTCAAATTGGTGGACAGTCAGAGGCAGACTCACTGTCCACCCGTCCAAGACTACATGATCATTTGAGGTCATATTATTTATCAAAATATTTACCCGCTCTGATGACTAGTGAGTCTATAAATTCAGGTCGGAACAGGGTGGGACGTGGTGAGATATGGTGGAACGTGGTGAGATATGGTGGAACGTGGTGAGATATGGTGGGACATGGTGAGATATGGTGGGACATGGTGAGATATGGTGGAACGTGGTGAGATATGGTGGGACGTGGTGAGATATGGTGGGTACAGGGTAGGACGGCCAGAACCTAGGAAGAAACCTTGAGAGGAGCGGTACTCAAATTGGTGGACAGTCAGAGGCAGACTCACTGTCCACCCGTCCAAGACTACATGATCATTTGAGGTCATATTATTTATCAAAATATTTACCCGCTCTGATGACTAGTGAGTCTATAAATTCAGGTCGGAACAGGGTGGAACATGGTGAGATGTGGTGGGACGTGGTGAGATATGGTGGAACGTGGTGAGATATGGTGGAACGTGGTGAGATATGGTGGAACGTGGTGAGATATGGTGGAACGTGGTGAGATATGGTGGGAACAGGGTAGGACATGGTGAGATATGGTGGAACGTGGTGAGATATGGTGGGACGTGGTGAGATATGGTGGAACGTGGTGAGATATGGTGGGAACAGGGTAGGACGTGGTGAGATATGGTGGGACGTGGTGAGATATAGTGGGACATGGTGAGATATGGTGGAACGTGGTGAGATATGGTGGGAACAGGGTAGGACGTGGTGAGATATGGTGGGACGTGGTGAGATATGGTGGGACATGGTGAGATATGGTGGAACGTGGTGAGATATGGTGGGAACAGGGTAGGACGTGGTGAGATATGGTGGGACGTGGTGAGATATAGTGGGACATGGTGAGATATGGTGGAACGTGGTGAGATATGGTGGGAACAGGGTAGGACGTGGTGAGATATGGTGGGACGTGGTGAGATATAGTGGGACATGGTGAGATATGGTGGAACGTGGTGAGATATGGTGGGACGTGGTGAGATATGGTGGGACGTGATGAGATATAGTGGACATGCTTAGATGTGGTGGGACGTGGTGAGATATGGTGGGAACAGGGTAGGACGTGGTGAGATATGGTGGGACGTGGTGAGATATGGTGGGAACAGAGTAGGACGTGGTGAGATATGGTGGGACGTGGTGAGATATGGTGGGACATGGTGAGATATAGTGGGACATGCTTAGATATGATGGGACATGGTGAGATATGGTGGAACGTGGTGAGATATGGTGGGACGTGGTGAGATATGGTGGGACGTGATGAGATATAGTGGACATGCTTAGATGTGGTGGGACGTGGTGAGATATGGTGGGAACAGGGTAGGACGTGGTGAGATATGGTGGGACGTGGTGAGATATGGTGGGACGTGGTGAGATATAGTGGGACATGCTTAGATATGGTGGGACATGGTGAGATATGGTGGAACGTGGTGAGATATGGTGGGACGTGGTGAGATATGGTGGGACGTGGTGAGATATGGTGGGAACAGGGTAGGACGTGGTGAGATATGGTGGAACGTGGTGAGATATGGTGGGACGTGGTGAGATATGGTGGGAACAGGGTAGGACGTGGTGAGATATGGTGGGACGTGCTTAGATATGGTGGGATGTGGTGAGATATAGTGGGACATGCTTAGATATGGTGGGACATGGTGAGATATGGTGGAACGTGGTGAGATATGGTGGGACGTGATGAGATATAGTGGGACATGGTGAGATATGGTGGAACGTGGTGAGATATGGTGGGACGTGGTGAGATATGGTGGGACGTGATGAGATATAGTGGACATGCTTAGATGTGGTGGGACGTGGTGAGATATGGTGGGAACAGGGTAGGACGTGGTGAGATATGGTGGGACGTGGTGAGATATGGTGGGACGTGGTGAGATATGGTGGGACGTGGTGAGATATAGTGGGACATGCTTAGATATGGTGGGACATGGTGAGATATGGTGGAACGTGGTGAGATATGGTGGGACGTGGTGAGATATGGTGGGAACAGGGTAGGACGTGGTGAGATATGGTGGGACATGGTGAGATATGGTGGGACATGCTTAGATATGGTGGGATGTGGTGAGATATAGTGGGACATGCTTAGATATGGTGGGACATGGTGAGATATGGTGGAACGTGGTGAGATATGGTGGGACGTGGTGAGATATGGTGGAATGTGCATTAAACGTTCAAAATCGGGTGTGGAACATTCATAAGGCGATGTCATTGGATGAGGGATTATCGTGTATATAGTCATCACAACTCATGTTGTTTTTTCAAGGCCCCCGGCTGTATCCCCTAAGGGATTCTGGGTAAATTACTAAAAGGTAATAAAAATGAATGATGCCGTGAGAGGTGGGGGGGATCGTATGAAAGGCCAGGTGATTGACAGCTCAACAAGGGGTCATGCAGAGGGAACATGGATTAAAAACCAGCGGACACCTGAAGGGCAACGAGGGAGCATGGAAACATTTAGAACATGAAACATGACAGGAGGAACCGGAGAGGCTCGTACTACAGAAAGGTAGAGCTCAGAGGCAACAACAAGGGTTTTCCCATGTAAGTTAGTACTGCAGGACGAGATGAACAAGAGAAAAAGTCTATAAAGACGTGTTTTTATGAAGTTAGTCCAGCAGGACATGCAGAAGCCAGGGCACTTAGCTCCTCCCAGAGCCCAGAAGGAGGCCAAACAGACCTTTGAAAATCAAACCACCATGGTACAATGGGAGGGCTGTTTCTGGGTTATCTACTGACCAGGGTCACTTCTCGTCCTTACCGCTTGATTGATGGGGAGAGAGAATTGGACCACATAACACATAGCAAACACACACATTTACTGAAACACTCAGAATGGCAGACAGTGTCACGCACAGCAAGCCAGCCAGCCTTGCCAAATCTGATAATGAGTTTCTAAGTGACAGTTATCACAACAACGAATGCCTCAATTACAGCCAGCAGAGAGAAAATACAGGAGGCTGGAGAAGAAAATGACATCCCCAGGCCACTGAACTGACAAAATGGACGATTTAACAGTCCTGTGTTCTGTGTGAGTCATAGCCTGCCTGCCTACAAATACCCTTGATAGAGGACAGCTGATGAGACAGAATTCAGAAAATAAGGGACTGCAGCAACACCAGTCATGAAAACGTCTTTCTCCAATGTCCACAGAGAACAAATCTTTCCTGTTATAGCCGTTCATGGACGAGAGGAGGCATCTGGTTTCCAGCGGAACATGCATGGATGGACACACACACACACACACACACACACACTCATACACTCATACACTCACTCATACACTCACACACACACAAACACACTCACAAACACACACACACTCACTCACTTACACACACACACACACACACACACAAATCCTGATCCAGGAAACAGAAAATGATTGAGTTAAAGTAGTTAGTGCAACGATAAAAAAGGTCTGGGTCTGTCTGAATAATTAATGCACGACCATCAGGCCCATTACAGTCGTTACACTGAGCAATGGAAGTACAAAGTAATTGTTGAGAAGAACCGGCCCTTTGCCAGTCCAGCTGTGTTT
This sequence comes from Esox lucius, assembly GCF_011004845.1. Lineage (NCBI taxonomy): Eukaryota > Metazoa > Chordata > Actinopteri > Esociformes > Esocidae > Esox > Esox lucius. Next base: position 32,744,013 of record NC_047572.1, on the reverse strand, counting down.
GGGCCAGTCCAGCTGTGTTTGGGCCAGTCCAGCTGTGTTTGAGCCAGTCCAGCTGTGTTTGGGCCAGTCCAGCAGTGCTTGGGCCAGGCCAGCTTTGTTTGGGCCAGTCCAGCAGTGCTTGGGCCAGGCCAGCTGTGTATGGGCCAGTCCAGATGTGTTTGGGCCAGTCCAGCTGTGTTTGAGCCAGTCCAGCTGTGTTTGAGCCAGTCCAGCAGTGCTTGGGCCAGTCCAGCAGTGCTTGGGCCAGTCCAGCTGTGTATGGGCCAGTCCAGCTGTGTTTGGGCCAGTCCAGCTGTGTATGGGCCAGTCCAGCTGTGTATGGGCCAGTCCAGCTGTGTTTGGGCGAGTCCACCTATGTTTGAGCTAATCCATTTGTGTTTGGGCCTATCCAGCTATGTTTGGGTCAATTTGTTGGGAGAAAGAAACCTGGCAGAAGGGACGGATGCAGCCCTGGGGACTTCAGCTTAGCGTTTTACTGATCTTGGACAGACTGAAAAAATGTTAAAACTAAAGAAACATCAATTTAAGGGAAGTTAACGTAACAAGAAGAAAGGGTTAACATTTTGGACTAAAACGAAAACATATCAGATCTGCTGTGTTAGCAGGTGGTCGCAGTAACTCCTGTGTAAACCCATCTGTCAATCCGCATGTTAGAGATCATGCTAAAAGCTGATACATGCTAGTCCCTCACAATGGTCCACCATATCCACGACTAACTCTGCTTCATCGTGTTAAAATAGCTGTGGAATATCTTTCCTGAGGAACTGATTAGTGAGATTGCGTGGCTTTAGTTAACCCACAGGAATAAATACATCTAGCCGGGGTTTACAAATTCCCACAGTCCAAATGTGTTTCCTGCTGGAGGTGTCGGGTGGCACTGGGTATGTTTCTGCTGGGCTTGGCATCGTGGGACAAATTGCCTGCATAACTCTGCCATGAGGACAGACTCTAGATCAGAGGATGGGATGAAACCGAGCCGACTGCTCTCAGTGTGTGACGAACTGTGATCACTGGACAGAATGTGTGTGTGTGTGTTAACCACATCGACATATGGGATTTAAATCCATGTCAAATGTGGCAGAGATGATGTTAATACGATTAAATACGTTTCTGGGAAGAGCATAATAAAGGCTAATATCACAATGTGATTAGGTCTGATTGACACGATCTGGCACATGTTAAGAACCACACACTGTAAACATTTTAAATCCTACCATGACAGACACCAGCGGAGCTGGGACTGATGGGAAGGGTTAGGGGCTGATGGGAACGTGTGGGAATGTGGGTAATGGGGTAAAGTTTCACCCAAACAACTGACAGCCAACTTGTGGAGGAATGGTGAAAATGAGTCGTTGAGAAACAGCAGGTAGAATAAACTGATGCCTGCAGCAACAATTCATGCTGGTGTTTTTTTCTTGATTAAGAAAACCCAGTCAAATTGACCTATGATAGAAAACCCATGCGACCATTCTATGACCTACAGAAATGGCTTCATCTGGGTTGATGAAAATACTTTTAAGGGCATGATGCAAAGTTTAGTAGGCTCAATGTAGGCTAATGTACTGTAGGCCAAAGTTTAGTAGGCTCAATGTAGGCTAATGTACAGTAGGCCAAAGTATAGTAGGCTCAATGTAGGCTAATGTACAGTAGGCCAAAGTATAGTAGGCAAAACCTAAGCTAATATACAGTAGGATAAGGTATAGTAGGCTAATGTATAGTAGGCTAAACGTAGGCTAATGTACAGTAGGCTATTGCCTTGCTCTCTGCTGTGATTCAATTGAATTTCAATGTTTAGTTCAATTACATTTAAAGGGCTTTATTGAGATGGGATGGTTTCAGTCTAAACAGGAGGTTGGTCCCATTTTGTGAGAACTTTGTTGGTAAGGGGCCCCCGGACCTCACAACCATGGAGGGTCGTAAAATGTTTTTGAGTAAATGAATCCTGACGTGGATGTTGGTTATGATATTATTTTAGAAGGCCCTTGTCGCCTCTCGGATTCCTCTCTGCCAGCCTTGAGCCAGTGACCTCACGGTGACCCCAGTCTCATCTACACCTGGCGAAACACGACAAAACCTTACTGCCGTGGAGGAATAAATTGATTCCTGTCCACTTCTACCTCTCTCATTGCTTCCCGCTCGTAAAGCAGCAGCGATTCTTTTTGAGAGCCTGCAACACCACAGCTGGGCTGACGACACTGCCGCGGCCCGACGGACAGCAGGTTCAAGGGTAAACAGCAAATTGAAATTCCTTTCATCCTTTCTTTTCCTATAGCCCCCACCTCCCCCTCTCTTCCTCAGCCCACTCTCACACGCTAACACCTTATGGTTACAATGGCAATCATTATTCATGGAATCCACAGGCGTTGATGAAGTCACGAGGAGAAATCCAGAAAGAGGTGGAGAGAGAAAGACCAGCGCTCGTTTGTAACAGTCAACTTGGTACAGAATGAGTGCAGTAGACACTGAGAGACAGACAGAGAGTTACATTACATACTGAGAGACAGACAGATTTCCAGTTGGCTATGACAGACAGAGAGTTACATTACATACTGAGAGACAGAGTATCATTAGACACCAAGTGACAGACAGAGAGTTACATTAGACACTGAGTGACAGACAGAGAGTGGGTGCAGAGCTTTACATATCCAGGACTCCCACAGGCCACAGTAGCACCCAGAGCTAAAAAGGTTCGGCCATTAGCACCCCTGGAGCCACCTAGTTCCAGCGGTAAGTACTGTCAGAGGGAAACCCCATAATATCCTCAAGGGATTTCTCTGAGCCCTCAGGATGATGATGGATCAGTTCCTTTTATCGGGGCCTTACGACCACGAGCAACGCATTACCCCGACCTAGATTCCTCAACCCCAGGTCAGTGCGGTCTGAAGTGACTCCTTTACAAAGCAGCAGCCACATCAGTGCCAGCTGGCCTGAGATCCAGTAACACAAGGTCAAATATAGAACCCAGATAATAAAAGGAGCCCAGGATCTCTAGGTATGACCTCTGACCCTCTAACTCTGATCTATGACGTATACCCTGATGAGGAGGTACCGTACTGTTGAGGAGATACCGTGCTGATGAGGAGGCACCATGCTGATGATGAGGTACCGTGCTGATGAGGAGGTACTATGTTGATTAGGAGAACCGTTCTCAAGAGAAACGCTGGTGTTCCGGTAGGCCTGATAAAAAAAGGTTACTCCTTCCTGACAACAGCCATCTCTGATTTGCGCGGTACTGCTTGCCTCGTGGATTGCCCGCTCATTGCATCACCCACAACGTGCATCTGAACCCGCATGTGTCTTGCCGGAAAGCCCCCTATCACCCGCCGAGCTCAGGCAGAGCACCGTGCCAGGGGTTTGCACCACGCTCAGAGGCTCTGCTCAGCGGCAGCACCACGCTGTCATGGAAACACCGGGTGGGCAAAACAGAGCGTCCTGAATGTGGTGGAATCTGCCGCTTTGTGTCTAAACACACGCAACTCCGTTGTCTGTTGCTGTGGGAGGGTGTTGCTTGGTGTCTGTGTGTGTCTGTGTGTCTGTGTGTGTGTGTGTGTGTGTCTGTGTGTCTGTGTGTGTCTGTGTCTGTGTGTGGTGTACTGTGGGACAGCTGCAATGCCAGAACCAGGTTTTGGGGCTCAAAATGCCTCTCAACACCCCACAACGCCCCTGCTCTGCTTACTCATCCAACACCCCACAGTGGGTCTCAGATGATGGAGGAACATCCTGTGGCCTGCATGCTGATGAGTGTGGAGGAAGCAGTGTGTGTGTGTGTGTGTGTGTGTGTGTGAGTATGTGTGCGGTTGTGTGTACATGAAACAGAACAGTGACCAGAGTCAGGTTATTGTGGAGCAATTGAGTTACTTTACATCATCGCTCATTTGACAAACATCCGCGGCACCTAATGGAGTGTCAAGGCACGCCTTGGTGGACTGGCAGAGCACGGAGGGGGGGTGGGGGGCAGGATCCAGGATGGGTACAGAGGACGGGAGATGGGAGGTAGATGAAGGGGACTGAGGTTGTAGATGAGGCCTGAGTAACAGTAGTTGAAGGTAAAGGGTTGTCTCCTCTGTAGCCTTTCTGTTTGGCTAAATGCTCGACCATATGGGTAGATACGGTTGTCCTGTCTCAACAGTGTTCCCATCAGCCAAGACATTGCAGGACAGCCAGGTGGACTAACATTCTCTGGCTTTGTAAAAACTAAAGCCTGATGGAAGCCCTGTTCAAAACAAGGGGTGGTACTTGCTTTTACAGATTGTTAGGAGCTTGCTTGTTAGCTAGTTATTTTGAGATTGTAAAACAAATGCTGCTTCTGAGTTCTTTTTTTACATCAGCAGTCACAAGGTGCTTTCACAGATACTGTGCTTGGAACCCCAAAGAGAAAGCAACAACAAGAGTTGATGCAGAGTGGGTAGGAAAGACTCCCTAGAAAGATTGGAGAAAACTAAAGGACCCAGACGCTGAGGTCAGTCCCCCACAGGCTTTGCTGTCTGAAATTACCCTTTTTGGGCCAAATGCTTCTTCAGATGATCAACAGTTCAATAAATGCAGGTAGGCCAGGGTCTTTAGGCAGAATCCAGATCCGTTGCATGACCAGGTAGACAAAGGCAGGGATGACCATCAGCTAACCAAACACATTATAATGACCATGAGGTAACCAAACACATAATAATGAACATGAGGTAACCAAACACATCATAATGACCATCAGCTAACCAAACACATTATAATGACCATGAGGTAACTAAACACATAGTAATGAACATGAGGTATCCAAACACATCATAGTGACCATCAAAGATATTACATCTGCAACTACGTATAATGTCAAACCAAGGCTTTGTGATTTCCTAAGCCCTAATAAACAGCCATACAGATGCTTTAGGTATTCATTAGAGTCTTAGGGAAAAGATGTGCTCACTATACAGATCATTGACTCGACAATAAGTGGACTAAGGCAACAGAGGAGAAGCCTGGACGTTTTCCAGACATTTAACCACGGTTGACAAGCAAGTAAACAAGTAACCATACTGCAGCAAACAGAGAGGGAAGAGAGATAATTTTTGGAACAAATACCTGGCAGAGAAATTAACAGAAAAACTAGAAGCACACTCCCTAGAAATTATGTTGGTGGAAAGAGTTGGCAATACATAGGATATGAACGTAAATGAGCTGATAATCTACAACACCTTGAAAGCCAGATAAGATAACAGCACAACAGCTGTGTGGCTATCTGTGCACCACTGCCAGGATTTCAGCAATAAGCCTAGAACACGAAACAGAAAACAGTTATTTTTGTCTGACTGGGCTCTCTCTTCCCGTGTAACTTGGTCATTTTCAGTTGATATAGCATGGCACCTTCAATTACAGGATGGTGGGTTTGATTCCCATGGGAGGATGGCAGACAAAAAGCATGAAAATGTATGCAAGCCAGCTGTAATTGATTCTGGACAAGAGCGTCTTCTAAACACTGGCGCCGCCCCTAATACAATCGTTGCCCCCCCCCCCCCCCCCCCCCCCTTCTATCTGATATTTTACATCAGGTACTTAAATTGAAATGTGCGGTATGTAGGATTTTGTCATTGAATAAATGTGACTAGGGTAGCAACAATGCAGCCAATCGCCTTTGGCGAAGCGAGGCTTGGCTCCGTTTGTGAACATGCATTCTGCCCTGGAGGTAGCACATTTCTGTGATAAGGTGCTAAGAAAAAAATGACAGGCATGCTACAATGGTACTCAGAGATAACAACAAAATACCAATTCCTCAGTTGCCTACAACAGCATACACACTGAACACTGCCAAGCAAAGAAAGATTTTGGAGAGTAAAGTTATTCGTAAAAGAGCTGGATTAAGCAAGGGCGAAAACAAGAATAAACATTGGTTCAGCATCATTTCCGAGGTGGAAGAACTAAATACATTAAAAGGGATGGAGTTCAACTCCAACAATTTTTGCTTTATCTTCCGGACAGGAAACTGATTTATTCATAATATTGTACGAATTGTTTAGCTTTGTATTTTGAGTAGCTAACTATAAGTAGCTTCCAGTGCTGCTAAGCTAACGCTAACTTGGCTAGTTGTCCAAATAAAAAATGAGAAGCTAGACATGGAGTTAGTGTTTTCTTTCTGGACAGGCAAAAAGATTTGTGCATTATTATACAGGTTGTTTAGCATGATATCGTGTTACACTAGCCAACTGTAGCACCCAGAACCACTAGTATAATGTTTGCTAGTCTAACTCAGTTGTGTAATTGGCTAGTCTAACTTCACCCAATTTACATAAAATATACATTTGCCTAAAGAAACATATGCTAAATAGCTAACGTTTCTTACCCGTGTTGTTGCCATTGCATTTGGGTGGTTTTACTCGTTTTTGGTTAGATGTGTCTAAAAATGGCATGAGATCGCCTACATGGCGTTCATGTGATTAGGAAAGAGAAACACAGCTGTCAATCAAATACATGCTGGAGGGGAGAGGGGGAGTAGAGGGAATTGGGGGTGCTGTTTCTCAAATTTCAATTATGTTTCATAATAAAAATAGAAAGAAAATATCAAATGCATAGACAGACTGGCCTTAACTTGTCACGTCTTCTGTCCGATGATCTGTCCAGCCTGGCTATGCATTTTTTATTTTCTATCACATGAACAATTATGAACAATATACATTATTGATTCTGATTATAAATCGCCTAAGACATGCAGCTCTGGAATACATTAAGAGACCACTGCACCTTATTCTTTCCTTTAAAAAAAAAGTTGAAAAGGAAGGTTTTGAGTGAGGAACAGAAGGGTTAAAGTGTTCCTTAACTCTCAAATCGTTATCAACTAGCCTAAATATTACAACAGTGTAATAGAATTCCTGAAATACAGTTATGCCTTTTGGTTTTGGTGTGCCACCCCAAGATTTTCAGTGGCCCCTATCTGGCCAACCCTATGAAAAATGTTGCGGGGCCTGCTGCTGCTAAACCAAATGACTTAAATTTCTATTAATTAATTAACCTCTGAGTGATCAGAAATGCTTGGTTTCTATAAACGTCCTTAACTGTGCAGGCATGAACAATTAAAAATGTATAAAATATAAGAAGAACTCTGAACAAGTAATAAAATAGACAACCGGTAATAGTGTCAGTCTTACACAAGCTGCAAGCAGCGTTTAACAAGTTTCAGCATTCAGCTGGTAATGTTATTTCCTCTACTGCAATAGCACATTATGAAATAATAAATAGTAAACAATGAAATGTCTGGCGTGCAATAGATGTAACAGAGTGTGTATGTACACAATATCACAGGTGTACCCTAATTTAATATTACCTGGTCATTAATGAAGTGTTACATGTGCAATGGATGCACTAGAATGGAATTCACATTACAGCAAAAACAATATCAAAATCAGTGATCCTGGGTAAGTTAAAGGTGTCTAAGTGAGTAAATGTAAGGTGGTTAGTTGAGTCAGTGTTAGGTGGTTAGGTGAGGCAGTGTTAGGTGGTTAGGTGAGGCAGTGTTAGGTGGTTAGGTGAGGCAGTGTTAGGTGGTTAGGTGAGGCAGTGTTAGGTGGTTAGGTGAGGCAGTGTTAGGTGGTTAGATGAGTCAGTGTTAGGTGGTTAGGTGAGGCAGTGTTAGGTGGTTAGGTAAGTCAGTGTTAGGTGGTTAGGTAAGTCAGTGTTAGGTGGTTAGGTGAGTCAGTGTTAGGTGGTTAGGTGAGTCAGTGTTAGGTGGTTAGGTGAGTCAGTGTTAGGTGGTTAGTTGAGTCAGTGTTAGGTGGTTAGTTGAGTCAGTGTAAGGTGGTTAGTTGAGTCAGTGTTAGGAATCACATTTAAAGGGCCCAGGGTCTAGTCCAGCTGAAGAGGAGCAAATGCAATGGCCTGTTTTAATGAGCATGGGAATAGGGTGGTGGCGGGCACTCAAGGGTTCAACACATACAGACTGCGAGAAGAAGCTGTCCCGGGACCTGTTTGTACTGGGGACCACGACCCAACCGACTGAAGGTCCTGGGGACCACGACCCAACCGACAACATTTCCATAATGGATAGCTGCTGCTTACGTCTGATGTCTTTCTCCAGGCCAGTCACTTGGCTTTTTTTTTTTTTAATCAAATAAGAGGCATGCTGTCATCTTTGTTACTGTTTTCAAATAAAATATTAAATAGTTAGCGGTGAAAATGTTATGGGAAATGAGAGCATATTGCATAATGGACCTGGAAAAAAAAGCGAGACAAAAGCACAAATGACTTTTAAATGGATATGTTGAGCCTGGTTATGGATCAGTGGTGGGAGGGATGGTGAAATGGCATTTTCACACGTCGAAGTGGAACAGACACGTCACATGACCAGACAGCAGCCTGACACAGCATTGCACCGGGGAAGATATGCTCTTATAAAATGAAAGTAAAATGTGTGTTTTGTCTCTGAGTTTGATATCCAGACAAGGCTTTTAACTGTCTCTCAAGGGACACGCTCACAGGATATGAATGCCGCCTACCTCCTCCTGAGAGAACACAAAGGCGTTCAGAATAGCGGTGCAGGGGACTTAATGTTGGTGATGCAGAGCTGGCTCCCAAGTGACCACTGAGGGCCCAGAATGACATCCCTCCCTGTCATCCACCTCAACACCGCATCACGTCTACCTGGATCTGTCACGTCTACCTGGATCTGTCACGTCTACCTGGATCTGTCACGTCTACCTGGATCTGTCACGTCTACCTGGATCTGTCACGTCTACCTGGATCGGTCACGTCTACCTGGATCGGTCACGTCTACCTGGATCTGTCACGTCTACCTGGATCGGTCACGTCTACCTGGATCTGTCACGTCTACCTGGATCTGTCAGGTCTACCTGGATCGGTCACGTCTACCTGGATCGGTCACGTCTACCTGGATCTGTCAGGTCTACCTGGATCTGTTACGTCTACCTGGATCTGTCACGTCTACCTGGATCTGTCACGTCTACCTGGATCTGTCACGTCTACCTGGATCTGTTACGTCTACCTGGATCTGTCAGGTCTACCTGGATCTGTTACGTCTACCTGGATCTGTCACGTCTACCTGGATCTGTCACGTCTACCTGGATCTGTCACGTCTACCTGGATCTGTCAGGTCTACCTGGATCGGTCACGTCTACCTGGATCTGTCACGTCTACCTGGATCTGTCACGTCTACCTGGATCTGTCACGTCTACCTGGATCGGTCACGTCTACCCGGATTTGTCACGTCTACCTGGATCTGTCACGTCTACCTGGATCTCTCACGTCTACCTGGATCTGTCACGTCTACCTGGATCTGTCAGGTCTACCTGGATCTGTCACGTCTACCTGGGCTCATGTCAGTGTTACCTGGCAAATTCAGCAAACTCTGAGAAAAAACTGTTGTTGCTGGCAAGCCGACGTCTAGTGTTGATACCTTAGACATGATGGGGATTAGTCATGCCATATTTCATGTGTGTGTTTGTCTGTGTGTGTGCGCGTGTGTTTGTCTGTGTGTGTGTGTTGCGTTTGTGTGTGTGTCTGTGTGCTTGCGGTTGTGTTTGTGGTATTCCTCTATCACACCAGCTGTCAGCAGCCTCTCCTCTAGGCCTTTAGCTCCACGCTGACTCTGCATTTTGCCTCACCGTGCCACTTCAAAAGCTTAAAGCTGCTTCACCCAAAGGAGAAAAACCTGCACTTCTGACGGTGTGACACTCCCCTCTGGGAGCCGTTTGCAACAGGACACCCCAGACCAGATGCAGGGTACAGAACACCCCAGACCCAATGCAGGGTACAGGACACCCCAGACCAGATGCAGGGTACAGAACACCCCAGACCAGATGCAGGGTACAGGACACCCCAGACCCAATGCAGGGTACAGGACACCCCAGACCCAATGCAGGGTACAGGACACCCCAGACCCAATGCAGGGTACAAGACACCCCAGACCCAATGCAGGGTACAGGACACCCCAGACCCAATGCAGGGTACAGGACACCCCAGACCCAATGCAGGGTACAGGACACCCCAGACCAGATGCAGGGTACAGGACACCCCAGACCCAATGCAGGGTACAGGACACCCCAGACCCAATGCAGGGTACAAGACACCCCAGACCCAATGCAGGGTACAGGACACCCCAGACCCAATGCAGGGTACAGGACACCCCAGACCAGATGCAGGGTACAAGACACCCCAGACCCAATGCAGGGTACAGGACACCCCAGACCCAATGCAGGGTACAGGACACCCCAGACCCAATGCAGGGTACAGGACACCCCAGACCAGATGCAGGGTACAGGACACCCCAGACCCAATGCAGGGTACAGGACACCCCAGACCCAATGCAGGGTACAGTACACCCCAGACCAGATGCAGGGTACAGGACACCCCAGACCCAATGCAGGGTACAGGACACCCCAGACCAGATGCAGGGTACAGGACACCCCAGACCCAATGCAGGGTACAGTACACCCCAGACCCAATGCAGGGTACAGGACAGCACTTCCACACTAAACAGTGTTCCTGTCCAAAGGGAAAATGCAGGCTAGCTGTGCCTTGTCACCTGACTATGGTCCTAAAAGGGTTTTGTTTACAGACCGGCCTAGACACACATTATCGAAAGAATCAGATGGGGAGGGGAAACAGAGTCTGCTCATGTTGGGGGGTGGCATGGAAAGAAGGAGAGGTCTCAAAATAAAACCCATTGATCCATGAGGCACAGAAAAGGATGTTAGGCTACTTTGCCCATCAAACCACAAATGCCAACAGGCACATCAAACTGTCTACAGCACAGCACCAGTCACTGATATACCTCATTCTCTCTCTCTATCTCTCTCTCTCTCTCTCTCTCCCATAATAAAACAAGTAAAAATACTGTAAATAAAAATTCTAAGTGGATATTACACACATTCTAAAATGGGCAAGGGCATGAATGCTATATTATAAGCTAGTTATAGAGAATGACAATGGGGAAAATAAAGTTAATTGTGCTCCATTGGTTGCCCTTTAGTAACGGCAACAAGACACAGATCTTGTAGCTATGGTCACACATTGCATGTTTAATGTGATTATTTTTGAGTCTGTAGGATCCATGGTAAATATCTGGATCTAATCAGGTCATACATTTGGCAGAAAGGTAGAAAGTGCAGCTCTGTTTCCACCACATTTTGTGGACAGTTTGGACATAGCCTGACTTCTCTCAAGAGACAGGATTTCCTATGATGGTCTCTCTCGATACCAAGGCCATGCTCACTGAGTCTGTAAATAGTCAAGGTTTTTCTTCATTTTACATCGGTCACAGGGGTCGGGTGTACTACTGCTGTGTAATACTGCTGTGTACTACTGTTGTGTACTACTGCTGAGTAATACTGCTGTGTACTACTTCTGTGTACTACTGATGTGTACTACTGATGTGTACTACTGCTGTGTACTACTGCTGTGTAATACTGCTGTGTACTAGCTGCTGAGGGCAAGGCAGCATTCCATTTCCTTCCAGTGTACCAAACGTGTTAAATTTTTTCTCCTGATTTGTTTGGCTCTATCTTTCTCCCCCTGAAGTATCTTCCTATTAGTCTGATTTGTCTGAGGGAGAGGAGAAGAGGATAGGCAGGACGGGAGTGAAATGCTAATTAAATAGCACAGGATGGAAGCTAATGGGCCAGACAACTATTCCTCTTCCTCACAGCCGCAGAGGGGTGTGTCCAGTGCATGTAGTTACGGCATGTAGTTACGCATGTAGTTGCATGTAGTTACGGGGTTGCCGGCGTATAGAAACTAGACCGAGTCCACATGCAGGGGGATCACAGCCTTCCTGTCCAGCAGGAGGCAGCACGTGAGGCTGGGGAAGCACCTGTCCGACCCCCAGACCATCAGCACCGGCTCCCCCCAAAGCTGTCCCCTGTCCTCCATACTCTTCTCCCTGTACACCAACAGCTACACCTCCAGTCACCACTCTGTCAAGCTCCTGAGGTTTGCGAATGACACCACCCTCATCTGACATTGCTGATGGAGGCGAGTACACCTACAGGTGGGAGATTGACCATCTGGTGTCCTGGTGCAGCCAGAACAACTTGGAGCTCAAATGCCCTACAGACAGTGGAGATGATAGTGGACTTCAGGAGAGACCCAGCTGCCCTTCCCCCCAATGCCCTGGGTGGTTCCCCAGTCAACTCTGTGGAGTCCATTCAGTTCCTGGGCACCATCAACACCCAGGATCTCAACTGGGAGCTGAACATCACCTCTCTTACAGCCAGAAGAGGACTGGTCACCCCTCTGAGCCTGAGTCCACTCTAGGTTTCTTGCTAAAATTCAGCCTTCTTAGGGAGTTTTTCCTAGCCACTGAAATTCAACATTACTGTTATTTGCTCCTTGGGGTTTAAGGCCGGGTGTTTCTGTAAAAGCACTTTGTGACAACTGCTGTTGTAAAAAGGGCTTTATAAATACATTTGATTGATTGATTACAAAGAAAGCACAGCAGAGGATGTACTTTCTGCGGTAGCTAAAAAAGTTCAACCTGCCAAAACTGCCATCATAGAGTCCATCCTGACCACCTCCATCGCCGTCTGGTACGCTGCAGCCACTGTCAAAGACAAGGCCAGGCTGCAACGCATCATCCGTTCTGCAGAGAGGGTGATTGGCTGCAATCTGCCATCTCTACATGACCTACACACCTCCAAGACCTGGAGGCGGGGCAAAGATGGGGGTGGATCCCCTCTCACCCAGGAAATGGACCATTCAGAACTCTCCCCTCTGTCAGAAGGCTGAGGTCTATTAGGACCAAAACCTCTCATCACAAGAACAGTTTCTTTCCTACAGCAGTAGGCCTCATGAACATGGCCCTGGAACCAAACTGACTATAGCCCACTCCCCACATACACACACAACCCTCAACTGGACAAATCTATAACCCCTCCCCACATACACACACAACCCTCATCTGGACAAATCTATAACCCCTCCCCACAAACACACACAACCCTCATCTGGACAAATCTATAACCCCTCCCCAACATACACACACAACCCTCATCTGGACAAATCTATAACCCCTCCCCACATACACACAACCCTCAACTAGACAAATCTATAACCCCTCCCCACATACACACACAACCCTCAACTGGACAAATCTATAACCCCTCCCCACATACACACACAACCCTCAACTGGACAAATCTATAACCCCTCCCTACATACACACAACCCTCAACTGGACAAATCTATAACCCCTCCCTACATACACACACAACCCTCAACTGGACATATCTATAACCCCTCCCCAAATACAGACAAAACCTTCAACTGGACAAATCTATAACCCCTCCCTACATACACACACAACCCTCAACTGGACAAATCTATAACCCCTCCCTACATACACACACAACCCTCAACTAGACAAATCTATAACCCCTCCCTACATACACACACAACCCTCAACTGGACAAATCTATAACCCCTCCCCACATACACACACAACCCTCAACTGGACAAATCTATAACCCCTCCCCACATACACACACAACCCTCAACTGGACAAATCTATAACCCCTCCCTACATACACACACAACCCTCAACTGGACATATCTATAACCCCTCCCCAAATACAGACAAAACCTTCAACTGGACAAATCTATAACCCCTCCCTACATACACACACAACCCTCAACTGGACAAATCTATAACCCCTCCCTACATACACACACAACCCTCAACTGGACATATCTATAACCCCTCCCCACATACACACACAACCCTCATCTGGACAAATCTATAACCCCTCCCCACATACACACAACCCTCAACTGTACAAATCTATAACCCCTCCCCACATACACACAACCCTCAACTAGACAAATCTATAACCCCTCCCCACATACACACAACCCTCAACTGCTCAAATCTTGCACCTTACATATTTTTAGTAATGTATTAATACTCCGTCTACTGTTTTTATGCTCAGTCTACTATGTTTATAGGTTTTTATTTATTTTGTATAAATTGTTACACTAACAGGCCAGGACAAATTGGTCGTCTGTTATGAAACTTACTTAGCAAGAAAACTCTTTCGGCTTCTGATTTTGGTTTTGAGTCTCCACCATCGACGAAGGAAGCAACGCATTCAGAAACACCAACCACGGCACATGGCCGTTACCACAGCTGAGCCCCGGGAATGACAGCCGTTGATTATATCACCACGCTAATAGTACACACACACACACACACACGGGCGCACGGGCGCGCGTGATAACAGAGAACGCGGTATTCACCATGGCCCTGGCACTTCTTCTGCGTCTTTTAAAGTGCGGTGAGGAGGTCATGTAATACCTTAGTCACAAACCAGGTCAAGCCGTAATTGAGGCAGCGTTGACGTGACATTGAGATAATGGCTGCCTCCCCTGCAGCCCACAAACACACATTATCATTAACATCATTTATTCATTATACTTCTATTTATGTTGCCGTGCACAAAAATATCTGCCTTCACATAGAGGGACAGGGAGACAGACAGGGAGACAGAGAGAGATAGAGAGAGACAGAGAGAGAGACAGAGAGATAGACAGGGAGACAGAGAGATAGAGAGAGACAGACACAGAGGGAGAGAGACAGGGAAAGAGACAGGGAGACGGCAGGGATAGAGGGGAAAGACAGACATAGAGAGAGACCGGCAGACAGACATAGAGAGAGACCGGCAGACAGACATAGAGAGAGACCGGCAGACAGACATAGAGAGAGACCGGCAGACAGACATAGAGAGAGACCGGCAGACAGACATAGAGAGAGACCGGCAGACAGACATAGAGAGAGACCGGCAGACAGACATAGAGACAGAGAAAGAGAAATGGGGAGAGTGGGGGAGAGGGATAAAATGCTGTGTTATCTGAGAGTTTGTGTAGTTTGTCTCTTATCAGCATGAAACTAAGGAACTGGACTTGTGAAAAAGCTTGGTGGGATGCAGTTATCAAAGAAACGTACACACACACACACACACACACACACACACACAGTCCTCCTGAAGTGTAATTACAGCTTGTTCGCTGTGTAGCATTAATGCATTTTGCATGTGGAAAGCTGGACGGAGGTTTTTCAGTCTCCGTCTCCATAGCTCAGTGCACCACTGACAGATTAGTCTGTGAATAAGACTCTTACCATAACTGACAGGGCTGCGATGTATCTAAATGTAAGGCAGAACGGGATGGTTCGGGAGCCCTCACCTGACAGGAGAGAAGCGGTGTTCGACAACAAAGGCAGGTATAGATGGTTTTAACTTACAGGCCGGGCCTAGCAAGCTCAACAGAAGAACAGTATCAAGTCATTCTGTCTTTCTGCTCAGAACGGGAACCGGTGAGGTGTGCTGAGGACGGCACAGGGTTACACTGCAGCCCCCTCTCTACAACACACCCATCCGCATGGCCACGGGAAGGAGGCGGGGACAAGAAACTGTAAAACATCTCAGCCCAGAGGAAGAGGTGATTCATGGGAAAGCGGTGACAAGAGCCACAGGGCTCGGTGAACGTTTATCACATGACTCACAGGGTTTATAGACTCCAGTGAACAGCCTGCCAGGTGCTCCATAAATTCTACAGTACAGCCGGTAAATAATGGGAGCATAAAGTGGACACTGAGTCGGGGCTGCATCTCTGACCTCCGAGACGTTAGTTTGGAGTTGGGTCTTCAGAGTTGTATTGGGCTGTGACCTCTGAACACTGACCTCCGAGGGGTTAGTTTGGAGTTGGGTCGGTTGTAGTTTTGTTCAGCACTTTACCTTTTTGTTTAGCTTCTTTTTTTGTTTGTTTTCAATAATTTTTTGGTAATCCAGAGGTCTTACTTTCTGTGTTTTCGCTTCTAAGGTTTATGGTTTCCTATGTCTTCCTAGCCAGTATCTCTCTAGCCAGTATCTCCCTAGCCAGTATCTTCCTAGCCAGTATCTCTCTAGCCAGTACCTCCCTAGCCAGTATCTTCTTAGCCAGTATCTCCCTAGCCAGTATCTTCCTAGCCAGTATCTCTCTAGCCAGTATCTTCCTAGCCAGTATCTCTCTAGCCAGTATCTTCCTAGCCAGTATCTTCCTAGCCAGTATCTCTCTAGCCAGTATCTTCCTAGCCAGTATCTTCCTAGCCAGTATCTCTCTAGCCAGTATCTCTCTAGCCAGTATCTTCCTAGCCTGTATCTCTCTAGCCAGTATCTCTCTAGCCAGTATCTTCCTAGCCTGTATCTCTCTAGCCAGTATCTTCCTTGCTAGCGTCTCCATAGTCACCTTAGCCAGATGTATCACAGGTGCTGGGTGAGAAATAAAGATCCTGCTTCCTGCTCCCTGTTGTCTGCTACAACACATTTAATTTCAACACGGTTCTAAAAGCACAAGGTCTTTGAAATCATATAGACGTCTAGAGAACACAGAAAGCACACCTTTACCAGTGGCAATACTACACACTTAAAATGGATTAAATCTGTGACTTAACCGTGATGACTCAAAGACCCTCTAAAAGATCAAAAATTGTTAACAGCCAATCAAAAAATTATTCTTTATAATTAGTAACGGCAAAAAGGGGATACCACTACAGTCACAAACCAAATAATAACATCCTAGTACTAGCCCCCGTGTCTATCCTAGTACTAGCCCCCGTGTCTATCCTAGTACTAGCCCCTGTGTCTATCCTAGTACTAGCCCCCGTGTCTATCCTAGTACTAGCCCCGTGTCTATCCTAGTACTAGCCCCCGTGTCTATCCTAGTACTAGCCCCGTGTCTATCCTAGTACTAGCCCCCGTGTCTATCCTAGTACTAGCCCCCGTGTCTATTCTAGTACTAGCCCCGTGTCTATCCTAGTACTAGCCCCGTGTCTATCCTAGTACTAGCCCCCGTGTCTATCCTGGTACTAGCCCCGGTGTCTATCCTAGTACTAGCCCCGTGTCTATCCTAGTACTAGCCTCATGTCTATACTGGGTTTCTGAGAGAGACTGCTGTGTGTTAGAAGGTGTTAGGCAAGCCGGGGGTCCTACTGGGCCGAACATAGAGGCCACGATAACGCCAACGAACAGGGGACCGCGACGCAGCGTCACGCCAGTCCTCCGTGTTAACGGCACCACAGGGACCACGTTACATAAAACAGCTGTGTCTATTTCATTTCTCCGTTTGGAAATTCAGTCACGTCCAAGAGGAGCTGCAGATAAACTGAATAATAGATCTGTAGTTCCTCATCGTATCTCTCCATCCTCCGCCGCGGCTCAATCTGTAGCGCTCTTCCCATCATTCTGTCTCTCTCTCTGTCCTCACACCATGACTTGCACTTTCTCTCTAATAATCTCTCGTTCTCTCTCTCGGTTTCCCCCAGCCTCTACCGATGCTCCACTGCAGGGCAGCGTGTGTAAATGGTTGTTTTGCATTCGACCCGGTTAAATGCCGGGCCTGCGTGTGAAAGCAGCCCTAGACCCCACTGGACGAACTGTGTGCCCACAGGTGACACAACAGGTGGATGTCATCTGGTTGTACCGTGTAACCCGGGAGACAACCAGGAGACAACATGGCAAACCAGCTGACGGTGACGCTCCGCAACGACCATGAGGGGAATCAACATGCTCAGCAAACCACCGGGACGCCCCTGAGGAACAACACACCATGACCGCTGCTGCCGGCCTGAGGCAACAGGAGCACGTCGAACAGCCCCGTCTCCCCTCGTCCCCCCCGCCCCCCCCCCCCAACGACCACGCACAGGCATGACAGCATGCGTCCACAACCGGGGCCCCCCCGGGGGAGAAGAGACCGGGACTAGGCCAAACAGACATTTGCTTGCTATATTGTAGCGGCAGCACCACCTGGTTAAAATTAAACTGTCATGGCTGCGCAGCAGACGAGCAGAGAAGGAGATTGAAGCTTGAAGTTACTATGAAGCCATATGACTGAAACAGACAGGCTTCAGCAGCCGCTTCATTCTACGGCCCATTCACATGCTGTCTGGGGCATGTGCCTATAAGTGAAAATTACACATTGCTAAATACCAAGGCTGATAATCACAGAATAATAAATACTATGAGTGATAATGAGTCAGTGCTTAAACCTATGTTAGATAGTGACTCAATATTATAACCTATGTTAGATAGTGACTCAATATTATAACCTATGTTAGATAGTGACTCAATATTATAACCTATGTTTGATAATGACTCAATACTATAAAAACAATGTTAGATAATGACTCAATACTATAACCTTTGTTTGATAATGACCCAATACTTTAAACTATGTTAGATAATGACTCAATACTATAACCTATGTTTGATAATGACTCAATACTATAACCTATGTTTGATAATGACTCAATACTATAACCTATGTTAGATAATGACTCAATACTATAACTTATGTTAGATAATGACTCAATACTATAACCTATGTTTGATAATGACTCAATACTATAACTTATGTTTGATAATGACTCAATACTATAACCTATGTTTGATAATGACTCAATACTATAACCTATGTTTGATAATGACTCAATACTATAACCTATGTTAGATAATGACTCAATACTAAATGCTATGAGGGACACTTTTCTAAATCTGATGGTGGAAGGGGGTTTGGTGGGACACACACACGCACAGACATGCACGTGTATTACTGACCATAAATGTAACATGAGCTCCAAGTCTAAAATAGGCCTTTTATAGTGAGGAATTGGAAAATGTCTTTATGTGATTTATATTGGATTACTATGACTTGTGTTCCTCACAGAAATAGTAAAATATCCTACTTCACCTTACCACTAACCATAAACTAAAACTCCTAACCTCAACCTAAACCTAATCAACAAATCTTCTTTCGAAGTACATTAAAACACACACTATGACTGGGAACAACAGGATACTTAGAAGAGGTAGTTGGAGAGCAGAACTATCTTAAAAGGTAGAAATAGACGAGACGGGGGGTACAGAGGGAGAGATGGGGAGAGATGGGGGAAAGAGATAGAGAATGGGGAGAAGCACGAGAAAGAGCCATCAGTACACCAAGATGAAGGAGCGGGTGGAAACAAACCTTCGGGCTCTGAGCTCTCTTTGTTGACGACTTGCTTCAGAGGGCAGCAGAAGATTTCGTGACACTTAGCGCGAAACGGGGACCCTTTACTCCTTAAATCCGCTGACGAGTGGATGGAGTCCTGCCGCAACATAATGTATTCCTGGGTACCCACACCGTCATCCTGGACTGCGTTGGTGCCACAACAGAACGAACGGAGGTTAGAGGAGCGCTCACCACAACACACACAGAAGAAACAAGACAGGGCAGAAACACAGGCCGAGGAAAAGACAGCCGCAACGTCACCTGCAACCGCCAGAGCAACAGTGTTACAACCCGTCAGTGCAACAGTGTTACAACCCGTCAGTGTAACAGTGTTACAACCCATCAGTGCAACAGTGTTACAACCCGTCAGTGTAACAGTGTTACGAAACGTCAGAGCAACAGTGTTACAACCTGTCAGTGCAACAGTGTTACAAAACATCAGAGCAACAGTGTTACAACCTGTCAGTGCAACAGTGTTACAAAACATCAGAGCAACAGTGTTACAACCTGTCAGTGCAACAGTGTTACAAAACGTCAGAGCAACAGTGTTACAACCTGTCAGAGCAACAGTGTTACAACCCGTCAGTGTAACAGTGTTACAAAACGTCAGAGCAACAGTGTTACAACCTGTCAGAGCAACAGTGTTACAAAACATCAGAGCAACAGTGTTACAACCTGTCAGAGCAACAGTGTTACAAAACGTCAGAGCAACAGTGTTACAACCTGTCAGTGTAACAGTGTTACAACCCGTCAGTGTAACAGAGAACGGCAGACAGCACTGAGGAAGGTTTGGAAGGACATGTGGGAGACAGGGTTCGAAAAGTGAAAGGGAGAGTTAGAGAAAGAGAGAACATCAAACTCACAGAATAACAACAATTAATAGAGTTAGTAACATCAAGAGGGAGGGAGGAAAAGGGGAGGAAAAAGCGAGGGAGTTCCAGTAACAGATATAGGTAACACATCAGACTGGGCGGTTGTCATGTTGCCTGGCGGCTCGGCAGATCGTTGTTAGGCCGCGAAAGGAGACTTGGGTGGAGCAGCAAGACAGCGTGCCGGGACTGACCAGACCCCCCCCTCCCACCCCCCCCGCAGGACACCAAGGCAGCGTGCCGGGACCGACCAGACCCCCCCCCCCCCGCAAGACAGCCCAGATAAATGCATGCACAGACCAACCGAGCACGGTGAGGTGGTCGGTAATGTTTTCATGGAACCATGCAACAGTTATGTGGTGGAAGATATCATTGCGTGAATAATAGGAACACATCATGGCGTCGGAGAGTGCTCTGGTGAACTGGCCTAATGGATGTGGATGGGATCAAGCGTAAAGGGTCAGCCACGGTGAACCTCTCAGAGCCACTACATCCCATTGCTGGTTCATCTCCACCTTAAAGCTTTGCCAAAAGTCCTCGATCTGTTAACTAAGAGCCCCGCAGCCACAGCAAGAGAAAGGAGAGGCCAGCTGTTTTGGTGACTTTACACAATGAGCCTTATAACCTATCCCCCCTCCTGGGCACAGAAACGCTAAACGACTACATTCTCATGAATAATGACTGCACTATGGTGTTAGGCTGAACGTCCCGAAGTCGTCTGAGGTAAGGTGTGACCCAGTGTTAAAGTCCCATCTTATCTCCGCTTCATTAAGAACAGTTATAAACATGAATGGGGTATTTATAGCACCCCGAACCCGAGCCAATGAGATCACTCTCTGTCCTCCCAGCCGGATAACCCCTGTGGAGTGCCAACACACACACACACACACACACGTGAACACACGCAACACACACACAGGTAGGTATGGACACTAGGTGTGTAACACTTATACAGCATATTCACACGGACACACACAGGGACACACACACACACACACAGCCAGCCAGCCAGACAGACAGATGAAGACAAAAAAGTAATAGGCCCTGTCTCTATTTTCCAATGGGACCAATTAATTTCAGTTAGTGAGGCAGATACACTTTTCGATTTTTTTAAAAGAACTGAGAGTTAAAATTAGAAGCTGATGTACAACAAGCCCATGGAGAGCCGGCTCTGCCATACAGAAATAGGGACAGTGCATCAAGAGCATTTTAAAGGTGGTCAATAATGACTATTTACCTCAGTGCTAACCTTGACTCTGGGCCAGGGCACCCAGATTAAACTGAGGATAACATCTGTCGATGGCAACAGCCAACGACTCTCTCTTAAGCCTTTTCCTTGTAGCTGTTATGATATAACTACCGTTTCTACTTACTACTGTTTCTACTGTCTATTGCATGTATGCAGACAGGGTGTGCTGGTTTAATCAGATACAGAGAGTCCAGACAGAGTAGTTCACTGAAACAGATACACTTCCACCACACACACACATGCAGACACACCGAGTACAATGACTCAGTAGACTTTTAGGGAACCAATTTCATCACTACCGTCCTCTTTCTCTCCAGAAATAATTTCCCTTTGTCTTATGCAAGTTTAACACCAACCTACTCTGCTACTTCTAACAAGACACTGGGTTCAGGAGTCTAGGCTGCTGTAAAACTAAAGAGAAGAAAGTGACATTGAAACTCTGATGGAAAAGGCTTTACGAAACTTGAACTCTTAAAATACACCACAGATAGAGTCTAAAACTTGAACTCTAAAAATACACCACAGATAGAGTCTAAAACTTGAACTCTTAAAATACACCACAGATAGAGTCTAAAACTTGAACTCTAAAAATACACCACAGATAGAGTCTAAAACTTGAACTCTTAAAATACAACCCAGAGAGTCTCAGCATTTTCGGGGAAAAAGTTTGAGTTTGATTGATTGATTAATTGACTTTGCATTTAATGTAATTTTTACAGTTCTCACAGCTCTTTTTTAGGTCGTGATAGCCAATCTCTCAGTGCTTATCTACTGTGTCCCCTCCATCTGACCTCCATATCTCTAAGTAGTGACAGTGGGGTGAAGTGGTCCTCTTAGCGAAACACCCAGCCTCTTCAAATACAGCTAGCAGACATTTCAGGGTGCCTGGGTCAACCTTCCTACTGCTAGCACATGTACTAACACTGTATGGCTCTCCTCTCCTTTCCTCATCGTCTCTGGACTCTCTGGCTAAGCTCTCCCGCTGGGATGATCTCCGCTCACCCGGGGATGAAAACCGAGAGAGTCAGGAAGGACAGATCGGGAAAAAAACAGGAAAAAAGAGAAATAGGGAGAGAGAGAGCAAGAGAGAGAGAGAGAGAGAGAGAGAGCTCAACTCATGTGGCTTTGAGAGCGAGACAAGGCTGTAGTTTAAAAAGTAGAGGATGTCTAATTCCTTGCCTGTGGTTAGCGTAAACGCCTGTCTAACCAGCATGGATGCACATAATGGACGGGGGGGGGGCTACAGGAACCCATTATTTAGCATCTTGCCCCATCCTCCTAGGCTGCTCTGCCATGTGATGGAGAGTGTCCACTAAGGCTGGGGTGATGAACGGCAGACCCACACCAGGAATGCCCTCCAGAAATGAGCCATCACCGTGCTGCACGGTGGGCCATGATGCACGGCGGCCCGGCGATCGATGTCTGTGTCTACGGCCCTGAAATCACAGGCTGGGGAATGTTTAAAGAGGGGGGAAGGGCTGCATGGTGTACAGAGAAGCATCTACTACTGCTCGGTCATCTCCTCAAGTCCTCCTCATCTTGAGACTATTGCGTCCTCATCTCCTCAGTAGCACCCCATCTTGAGACTACCACCTGCTCATCTCCTCAAGAACTCTTCATCTTCGGACTACTGTCTGCTCATCACCTCCAGACCTCCACTGCTTGGTGCTTAATAGGGGTCATAGTGAAGGCCAGAGGCTGAACTCATGGCTTCACTGAACTGCCAGATCTCACCACAACTGCTCGTCTTTCTCCCAGTCTCGCTTCCTAAAAGATAGACAGTTGCTGTCATTGTTACCCAGTATCCTCCAGGGTCAGCTGTCATTTAACGAGCCAGTCCTCGGCCCCAATGAGAAAAGGTTCAAGGATGAGCCGGTCAGAGTAGGTAATTAGGCAAGCCAGAGTCAGGACCCAGTGACAGCACACACTACCAGTCAAAAGTTGGGACACACCAGTTCATTCAACGCCATTTCTTTAGGTTTACAATTCTCCACATCCTAGAATAATAGTGAAGACATCAAAACTAGTGTAGAAAATAACGCATATGGAATCATGTAGGCAGGTCTGATTCATATCCAACACAGAGGCACTGACACAACATTGAGTCAAGAGGTTTAAGTGGCAGGAAGGATTTACAGGTGGTGGCTTGTGGTTTACACACTCAGATCATCCATCCATCAAACAGGAGGAGAGTCGCATGGCCCGGCTGGAAATCGATACTCTCTAAATGAAGGATCAGAATTAACCACAGAGATAGGTCTACAGCCTCAGGTAGGGTTACAAAAATAGCCTGTCCTCGTTGTGGTATTGCAAGTGGCTGAATCTATGCCACTGTCCACTGGGATGAAATATTTTTAGTTGGCTCTGTCTCGTGATTTTCTGGAGTCGGTTGTGTCGTGTCACCTTGGAAGCGCCATGGCGACAGTGGCCCGAGGTTTTCTTTGAAGCAGAGACACAATGAGCTTGCAGATCTTTTTCATGCCCAAACCAAATTCTAATCAGCCGATGAACTGCATAAGAAAGCATTTCACTTACAATAACCCTCACACATGAACGAGCACGAGTCGTGAACGACGTCAGTATTCATGTTGATGAAGGGCATTGCCATGGTAACAGAACGGCGCTGAAACGGACTTTTCACAAAAATGCCTGTGATTGTGAAGTTAAACAAAACAAGCATACAATTCTGTGAACCGTGAGGACTACAATGTAAAATGTCCACTCGAAAAACATGTTCAGGTGAAGAATAGTGGAGGTGTGTTGTTCTGTAACATAAAGACAGTACAATCTCTTTAAATCCCCTCCCGTGCGTGAGCATATTCTTCCCAAATGTGAAATATCTAATCTGAATTGCGATTCAAATAGGTCTGCAGACATAATGCGACATAATGATGTAGAACGACATCACAGGTCTGTGCATCACATACAATGCATAATTACGGACACAGTATGTGACGCATTCATAGTAATGTATTCTGAACGAATTGGGACACAGTGTCAGAAAAATGCAACATCCTTCTCAGCATTTTGGGATATTATTCTAATGAGGGGCAGTCATCACAACTCTGGCATCTCTGAGACAAACATATTTTTAGAAACCAATGTTTTGTGTTATTATTTCGAAACGCTTTCATGTGTTTTGCTACAGCTAGGGAGTCCGGACAGGGCTTCACACCGCCTTACTTCAGTCACGTTTTGCCTCCGTTTGACTTTTCCCATCAGTGTGAACATTACCTTTCTTTAGGAAGCTGAAACGACGAGTGTCACGGTGGGCCTACTGGCTTAGCTGGGGCCACCCGCTGTGGTATACTAGCTTCTCTCACTCCTTTCCCAGGAAAAAGAAAATCCTTGAACATGCTTCCTGCCAGTAATTCAGTGCTGTTCATTCTTAATTATCAATGTCAAGCTTGATAGCAACTATTTTACAATAGACATTTGATCAAAACATGATGATGTCAGAATGTGCATTGGCCAATGAGATTGCATCGGTCTCACTGGATACCTCACATTACATTTCTTGTTTGGCTAATACATGGATATTAACAATGGGTGTTGTATTAAGAGTTAGATATATACAGTGGCGTTTTTATATGTAAACAATTGGTGGGGCACAAACCATTTCAAAATATAAGGCTACAAAACTCCCTCTTGCTACTGATGTGTTTATTTAACACATCAACAAACAGCGTGGCTCCACAAAACACTTTTAACGACAGAGTGGCTTGCTTCGACCAGGTGTTGTAGTACACATACTGGAGAGTGAGACCTTCTTGTGTAATTGCTCTCCTTCTCTCTCACACACGTAAAATTACCACTGTCACATTTATATACCTAAATTAGGAATGCAACCAAGCTCAGAACCAATGTGCCTACAGGGCCATACACGAACAGCAATGAGCTCAACACCACTGAAGGCCACAACGAAGCGGAAAGACAACTTTTTAGGGATACAGATCCATTCAATGACAACAACCTTAATAGATAAGCATGGACACACTGACACTCGGCACCATCTATATCAATCGATCCAGTACAAAAATATGACCAATGCACAGACCAGCACCACAAAGGCAGGATGATAAAATATGCTTTCACTCATCAAGGCTGAGGGCTCACTTGAAGAGAAAGGTGGCACGGCGGTTCTTCCTCTGGGCATACTTTTTGATGACTTTGGGAATGAAGTCATGTAGCTGCTGAATCAGCTGGCTTTCGATAGACAACATGACCAATGCGTTGAGTCGCGCCTGTCCCATGGTATTGCGAATGAAGGTTTTTACCCTCTTCAAGGTGGAAAATTTCCTATCTGACTCGGATATCGTCATAGGTGTTATGATAATTTTCAGCAGAGTGACGGTCTCAGAAAAAGCCTCCTCTAGGTTGTTCTCATGGATGGATCTTAACAGAGACAGGGCCGTCTTACCAGTGTGAAGCTCAGTGTGGCGGTACAGAGTGGTCAGCTCAGACTTAAACTTTTCCTCATTTCCTAGAGGCCATAGTTTCACTGCACAGTCAAGCTCAGATGTAGGGAATGACAGGACAAAATGTGGGAAGAGCAAGCTGTCAACCAGTTTGGCAGCGATCAGGTGGTCACTTTGTGAAAACATCTGCTCCACCTGGGAGATGACTGTGCCGCATGCCTCCTTCATCACCGGCGCTGTCGGTTGGTTACTCGTTGGCCTGGCTCGTCTGTTCCATCATGAACGGTGGCAGCCCATTCATCAGTTTACTTCTGCATATTCTGGACATTCTCCTTGAAATGGGTGAGCGCACTGCTAATACCAGATGCATCGATGCTCCGTTTTTGGAGTGTTGTATTAAACATCAACTTCTGGCATAAGGAAGAAAAAAAAGTTGAGCAGCTGCAGAAAGGCTCGGTCCCAGAGTTTTTTTGACAGGCCGTATGCCTCACTTATGATGGCCTCATCCCATCCTGGTTGTGTGCGTATGTCCTCCATACACAGGAGCAGCGCAGTGTGGTTTTCCCAAACTGCATTGACAGTTCTACTTTTACAGTTCCATCATACAGCCGGTGGCCTTGGAATGCGTCTCTGTGTTGCCTCAGCAAGTGCCACAACACGTTTTGGAGCACCAGAGAAAAAGGTGGCAAAAGCAGTTAAATCTGCAAAAAAACACCTTCAGGATGCTCATCTTGCTGAACAAAGTTGCTGCAAGGTCAGGTTCAGCTGGTGAACATAGCAGTGAACAAACTGGGCATATGGGTATGTCTCTTTCATTAGCGTCTGTACCACTCGGACGTTTCCACTCATTACAGCCGCACCATCACAAGTCTGAGCGATCAGCTTTTCTCCCAGCTTCAGTGGTTCCAGCACACCCTTGATGCTATTAGAGAGGCTGAGTGCAGTTTTATCTTTGACTTCCAAATACTCCAAAAACCTCTCTGTCACTGTATTGTCAGGCAACATGTATCGCAACACAACCACCATTTGTGATTTACAGGAGACACCAGTTGTCTCATCTGCCTGTATGACAACAAATTATGTCTCGTCCACTTGCTTGGCCATCTCCTCCCTGTACACTTCATACATACAGTCTAACAGTTTGTTTTGTACAGTGCTAGATGTCTGAGCGTCATAGTGTCTCTGAAGTCTCGAATCACCCTCACACATAGTCTGGAAAATCTGAATATTCCAGGTTTCAGGGAGTCCACCGACTCGTCGTGCCCCCGCAGTGCGGTTTCACATTTTCCACACAGTTTAATACATGTTATGATCCGACTGAGAACGTACCTGTTTTCCTCCACCTGTTTGTTATGCTGCTCAATGGAACGCCTGTATGCACTGTCAACTTGGGCTGCGACATTTACCCTTCCAAGTAAGCCCAATTTCACAGCATTGTCCAGATGACTCCCGCTACTCTCATGTTTTGCAATCCTCTCAGAAAGATGTTTCCAACCTTTGTAACCCGTCCTCGACCAAGTACCATCTCCACCAAATAGCAGACATGGAAAACAGAAGAGTGCCTTCTTTTGTATGCTAACCATTAGCCACTTTTTCTTCAAAAACCAGTCCACATTAAACCTGCAGTTACTTTTACCAGCAGTTTGAGTAATGACAATATCCCATGGCTGATGGGCACCAAGTCGCTTTACTTCAAGTTTCTCCTCCAAATTAAGGGTTTCAAACCGGTGCTCGAGTATGAAATCCACTATTCATTTTCTCAAGTTATCTGGCGTTTAGGAAGCTAACAAGCTAGCTAAGACATTCTACCCTCCTCGCTCTTCTTGCCAACTAATGTTGGCACCAGACAGACAGACAGCCAGTCATGTCTGAAATACGAAATGACGCTGTAGTGGGGCAACCGGCTGTCAGCCCCACTTGGCATCAAATTAGTGTGATCTACATTGATCACACTAATATTCTGAGAATGTGTATTAATATTTTCCCACGTACAATGTACATTGCATTGTGAGAGAGGGGCTAGCCCCACATTCAAGTTTAGCCTATGGCCTACTACTGCAAACTTGAATAGGCAGAACGCAGTCTGAAGCAGCAAGGCAGGGACCAATGAACATGAAATTAAATCCTAACACAAATGATATGCAATTTAGGAAGATGCTAAATTCATAGATAATAAATTATAGGAAGTAATCTTCGAGAAATAAAAATGTAAATTTTGTTGCAGTTCTCTCTGTTGACAACAGGTGAGGCTGTGTTTTTCAGTACCTTTCAAGTCGTAAATTAGACCCAAATCAAGTAACCCTGGATGTTGAAGCAAATTAATCTCTGTGAACAAAACCACTGAAAGTTCTTGGAGCCTGTGACAGCAAAATCAAACAACCACATAGAATCTATTTATTTAATACAACCTCAATAGTAATTACATCTACCTAATGAATCTTGTAGAGTAAATAATAAATGCCAGTTTTTTTCACCTCAGACCAAAAACTGACATTGTTTCACAGAGTTTGTAAACAAAGCCCAATTGCACATTTAACTGACACTTTCATCCAGGCTGGCTGTACATAGGCAGGTAGGTGGGACAAGCACAAATACATGTGAAGACAAACTAAGCCCACCTGGGTAAAACAGTTGCTTGTTTAAGGCCTTGATGCATATTTAAACAATCACACACAGTATGTATATATATATATATATATATATATATATACAATATACACTCACACAAATCTGATCTCATATAATGTATTGATGAAATATATAAACATGACCTTGCGGTAGGTTTGGCCCTTGTGTTACAACACACAGACACTCCACACACACACACACTCCCAACTGATGAAATGTGTCTTCATGTGTGAAAACAGAAGTGTGTGTGCGTGTGTGCGTACATGAGTCCCTGTGTCAGTGTGTTTGTGTGTCTGTGACTGTCAAGCCAATACATCAAATGTGATTGGATAAATCCTGAAAAGGTCACCGTGGTGATGCCTAGAGGAGGACCGGCATGTCAGCACCAACCAACCGGTTGCATAAACACGCCACATTCCAAACCTCCACCCAACCGGTTACATAAACACGCCACATTCCAAACCTCCACCCAACCGGTTACATAAACACGCCACATTCCAAACCTCCAACCAACCGGTTACATAAACACGCCACAGTCCAAACCTCCACCCAACCGGTTACATAAACACGCCACATTCCAAACCTCCAACCAACCGGTTACATAAACACGCCACATTCCAAACCCTCCACCCAACCGGTTACATAAACACGCCACATTCCAAACCTCCACCCAACCGGTTACATAAACACGCCACATTCCAAACCTCCACCCAACCGGTTACATAAACACGCCACATTCCAAACCCTCCACCCAACCGGTTACATAAACACGCCACATTCCAAACCTCCACCCAACCGGTTACATAAACACGCCACATTCCAAACCTCCACCCAACCGGTTACATAAACACGCCACATTCCAAACCTCCAACCAACCGGTTACATAAACACGCCACAGTCTAAACCTCCACCCAACCGGTTACATAAACACGCCACATTCCAAACCCTCCACCCAACCGGTTACATAAACACGCCACATTCCAAACCTCCACCCAACCTGTTACATAAACACGCCACATTCTAAACCTCCACCCAACCGGTTACATAAACACGCCACATTCCAAACCTCCACCCAACCGGTTACATAAACACGCAACATTCCAAACCTCCACCCAACCGGTTACATAAACACGCCACATTCCAAACCTCCACCCAACCAGTTACATAAACACGCCACATTCCAAACCTCCATAATTTTTCTGCCAGCATCCGCCTTTCTGTGTCCAAGAGCAACCTGGTAGTAAAACATGAAGGCTGAATTTGATTGGATTAATCTCTGCTTCTAGGAAGCCAGAAGACAGTCCTCCTGGGGACCACTCTGAGAAGGCCTGCTGATGTGGGACTGGAAGGGGGCAGAGGGGGACTTCTGACACCATAGGATCAATAAAGGATTATGTTGCAATGTTTTTATATGGCACAAACGGACAGTTTCCTAGAAAAAGATCTGGTGTAACCTGGTCTAAAAAGCATGCTCAATAGACAGTCTCGATTGAAATAGCTTTAAAACTGAAGACTTGCATTAATCTGTGTCGGCGAAGCACACAGTCAATCAATCAAGTCTATCAGAGAAAAATCTATATCTTTTGATATCGTCGCCCAGTACATAAGAATCAATATAGGGGGACCAATTACTATGAATCAATATAGAGGGACTGGTACATATGAATCAATATAGAGGAACCAGTTCATAAGCTCGTCCATGTACCATTTTATTTGAATGAACTGAGCTTTTCTTTGTCAGTCCTTGATCAGAGCCAGAGTAGGTCAAACTGATGAGACTGATCTGAGACAGGGTGAGGTCACGTTTAGACAAGTTGAGATCCCTTTTTGGAGGAGCTCGGCAATTTCAGATAGGTGATACTGTGACTGGAACCCTAACCCTAACCTTTAGAAGCCAACACCCCACACATCCCTGCGTTTCACTCCAGAAACCATTTATATCTGATGGAAGTCTACTTCAAATCCTCGTAATGCATAGGCTGGAGGCCATCTTGAATATGCGCCAAGGAAAAAAACAAGAGTAAATCAATGTAGGAACCCCTTTTGTGGCCGAACAAATGTGTTGATGAATCGACCTCTCAGTAGTTCATGAGGATGGATGTGTTGCTGTGACTGGACGAGACGGGCCAGACTGCACTGGGCTGGACTGGGCTGAACTGGGCTGGACTGGACTAGACTGGACTAGACTTGTCTGGGATGGACTGGACTAGACTGGTCTGGACTAGACTGGTCTGGGCTGGACTGAACTGGGCTAGACTGGTCTGGGCTGGGCTAGACTGGTCTGGGCTGGGCTAGACTGGTCTGGGCTGGACTAGACTGGCCTGGACTAGTCTGGTCCGGGCTAGACTAGACTGGTCTGGGCTGGGCTGGTCTGGACTGGACTGGTTTGGGCTGGACTGGTTTGGGCTGGTCCTTTGGCTGTGTCTCTCATTTCCAGGTGAATGCCCTGCTCTCCTCTCCCCTGCTCACCCCTCCTTCCTCCTCCCCTCCCATCTCCCCACTCCCCTCTCCACCGGCCGTCTCCTCCCATCTCCCCTTCTTCTCCTTCCCCTCCTCTCCTCGCTGTGGCCCAGTCTCTACAGGGAGGCCTAGTCACCAGAGAGTGTCATACTGTAAATCCCTGCAAAGACGCACACACACACACACACACACACTCAAACCAACACACACACACACACACGACCATTCAGAAAAAGCACAACATGATCCCACTGTACAACACACGGGAAATGAATGAAAGGAATTCAATGAAACTCAGAAATGAAAAACCAATAGAAACCCGAGAGCAGAACAGCCAGCCCACAGTTGGAAAGTACTGCTGGAAAACCACACAGGTGCTGATGTAACATCTACCGTGACACAAAGGTTTCACATGGCAGGTGTGGGAGGAGAAAAACTTACATGGTACACATCAACAGGCTGTTGTCTCCTACTCCACATTTAAAATAACTCACCCAGGATCAGGATCTCTGAATAAATACTATATCAACAAACCTGACTAACGTTCAGTAGATAGGAATCAGCGTGAACAAGGACGGCTGTAACTGGACCTCCATAAGGGTCAACAGTTCCCAGGAGCAGCCGTGGGGGTTTGTATATAGGTGGGTTGGTTTGCTAAGTCCCACACTGCACACAGCAACCCCTCAAGTCTCCGAACAACATCCACAGAGCAGCTCTCCCACTAATAGACACCTCAAAGGAAAACGAGGAGTGAAGGACTGTGGGAATAATGCTTTAGTCATGTGCTCTCTCTGCAGTTGAGCTAGCATGGGTCTACTGTGTCGACCAAGCTCTTCATGACTGGGCAACTTTGTAAATTATTACAGCTGTACAGGAAGTAAAGATGGGCTGCAATGGGTTAAAAACGGAGTTGAAAGGTCATACTAGATTCTAGAAAAGGAAGGTTTTGAGTGAGGAACAGAAGCGTTCAATTTGCAGTGGTCTCTCAATTTTAACCCTTCTGTTCCTCACTCAAAACCTTCCTTTTCGACTTTTTGGGAAAAGGTCGGCGCAGTGGTCTCTTTTGGGAAAGAAAAAGGTGCAGTGGTCTCTTAATTTTTTCCGGAACTGTGTATATATATGTATATATATATACATATATATACAGTACCAGTCAAAAGTTCACTTGAATGGGTGTGTCCAAAATTCAGACAGGTGACGTTTATGCTAATTACTGTTAGTTGTATTAGTAGTTGTACAGTAGCAGTCATTGATATTATTATGGCCTTATGTAGTTGTAAGGTATACATCTTCGTATGGCTTCAATAAATGATTTTTTTATTGTTATTCTTTTTTACTTGGACACTTGAAAACATGATAGATCTGAAAACATTTCATCCTGCCAAAGGCCCAATAAATACATAAATGCATACACAGACACACAGACACACACACACACACAGTGACATATTGACACACACACACACTCACACAATCCAACGTTACACAAATAACCACACACCACATAAACACAGAGATAAAGGCTTGATTCAGGCATTAGCATCGGCTGGCGCTCAGCCACAGCGTGGGTTCAAAGGCGTTATGGTTAGCGGGATGCAGAGCAGACAAGGATCTAACACACACCAGCGTTAAGGGGGATTAATGCTAAGGATCTAACACACACCAGCGTTAAGGGGGATTAATGCTAAGGATCTAACACACACCAGCGTTAAGGGGGATTAATGCTAAGGATAGCATTCGGTAATTAACAGCTGCCAGCCAGCCGCAAACAGGATTTAAGACCATCCAGTGTTTCTGAGATGGGGGCTAGCAGCTAAACCTATCATTAGGCCTGTGCAGTGTACAACATGATGGCATCTATATTGAATAGGCCCGCTATGTGACACACAGAGAGGAGCTCATTGGACGTTCAGTCGCTATGGTAGGGTGTGTCATTCACCGCAATGTGGGATTTAAATCTTAAGGCTCAAAGGAATGTCACACAAGAAGTATGTGGAGGAATAAAACCGACGTTACGTCGAGGATTTACACTGCAGCCGTCTTTCTAACAAAACGTTTATACACTCTCTCTGACTCTCTGTCTCTCTCTCTTAGGCAGAAGCTGTATTGGGTTTGCTCCAGAAATGTAAAGACCTTCCCCATCTTCATGTCAGAGGGGATCCTGTTCTCTCATTTCGACTCTCCAGAAGGGATCACACACTGTGAGCAGGGACCGCAACCGCATATCTCAGAAAGAGGCACAAGACACACACACACACACACACAGACACACATATACACACACACACACACAGACACAGATATACACACACACACACACACACACACAGCCTGTGGCAGGCACACCTGCTACGGTTTCTTTTGAGTTGTGAAATGAAAACAAAAAAAGAACACAAAAAAGACAAATTCAAATTAAATATGAAATGGCCACAGGCTGTTTAATATTTTTTAATCACACAAATAATTAAATTAACTGAAATTGCAATGTCTTACTTATTCTACGCGTCAAGATTTTTGAAGACGTCACAATTTGTCTCCATCCTGCTTCTTCACACACACCCACACTGTTGCCCCTGCTGTAGACTCTGGCATGCCTTAATCAATCAGATTCAAGGAAACTGCAGGCCGAGCGAGCCTGGCAAAGCTTGAGGCTCTAACCGCTTTCCAATGGTATTTATTTAACAACACTCCTGAAAATGACTTAAAACTTGTTCAAACTAGGGGTGTTGCGATACACCGCTACTGATGATAACCCTGATATTAAAAACATTTAATATTGATATCCTGTTAATAATACACATATGGTAATACTGAATTCACTAGGTGAAACTGAAGTTGGATTTTGGATTCCTCCTGGTTTTTCTATACCTTATTCATGTCACCTATAGACAAACGATGCATGTGCTTAAACAAGGAGACAGGACCTAAGCACTGGTGTTGATATCAAGCCCCACTTGAACGAGCAGTTTTAGTAGCCCATTCACATGGAAAAAAGGACGTTGTATTTTTTCCAAAACTCCTCTCGGTTTTTTCCAAAAACACCTATAGTCTTAAGCCTTGTGGATCTTTTGTTTATTAAGTGTAATGGTTCTTTTTGTACACTTCAATTTTTATTTTATTTGTACAGTTATGGTTACATAAGACGGATTCTCTCCAAAAAAGAGGGGAAAAAAAAACATTAAACAAAGTTGAAGATGAATTTGACTGCTAGCATTTTTTTTCTTCAGATATTCTATAGATACCGCGATAATATCATTATGTGAATTATTTTGGCCACGATAATTGTGTATTGAAAATCTGATATCGTGATAGCCCTAGTTCAAACATCTACAAACTACAACTAAATGCTATTCATCTGACATGCAGTATTGTCTCAAATAGAAATGTTTTTTTGTCTGATCAACTGTACTATAAACAACAGCTACAGACAGTGTATGCTGCTTCAATATGCTCCTTTGGTCAAATCCTAATGGTTTGAGAGATAATTGAAATAAATTACATATCTGCTTGATATCGTGCCTTGACAGACCTCCTGTCCATCGTGCTCCTCCTCTTCTACACATCCACAATCTGAATGAACAATGACGGATGAAAGCAATGGGTCACAAATCTATCCAGTGTCTTTATAGAGAGTTGCTTTTATAGAAGGCGGAGGAAATGAGGAAAGAGAGCTAAATCAAAAGACCTGGATGCAGACAGTGAATGACGCTAGCATTAACAAAAGGTGGCTAAATTAGGATAACCTTTAATGGTCTGTTTAGCCTACATTTCACTTCCTGAACTCCATCTAATTTCTCTGGCGATTAGACAAAGACTAGTCATGGTCATTCTGACTGCATATACTTCAGAAAAGAATGAACTGTTGTCCTTTCAGAAGCAGGGAGGAAGGGAGTACAGCCTAAATTCTCATGTGATTTTTAGCCGGTCACTCACTGCCTTCTCAGACACTAACTGGACCTAAACCTCTTTTCCATACAGTGCTTGGCTTCACCTTCTTGCTTGCTGCACTAACTCACTCCTCAGAGCATTTGACAGTAACTTCATGCAGGTCAATATCCTGTGCACCTCAGCCTGGAGTCAACCACACCAGGTCCCTAGATGGGTATCAAATCCATCCACTCTGACTCTTTAATAAAGTTGCTTTACTGCCTGGATAACTCATTAAAGACAGAGCAGAGAGGAGGCGAAAAGAGCGAAGTGAAGAGGGAGGCTAACGTGGAGTAGGGAAGAGGAGGAGGAGGATTAAGGTGGAGTAGTGAAGAGGAGGAGGGTTAAGGTGGAGTAGTGAAGAGGAGTTGGGTTAAGGTGGAGTAGTGAAGAGGAGGAGGGTTAAGGTGGAGTAGTGAAGAGGAGTTGGGTTAAGGTGGAGTAGTGAAGAGGAGGAGGTTTAAGGTGGAGTAGTGAGGAGGAGGAGGTTTAAGGTGGAGCAGTGAAGAGGAGGAGGTTTAAGCTGGAGTAGTGAAGGTGTCAGGAAGATGAGTCAGAGGAGACAGGGATACAGTGAGTGTGACCTTAAAACTCCATTAGTACTTGGCCCTTGATACCTCGGGGCTTCCACCAGCCGTTTATCTTAACCGGAGCCCCATAATGAACTGCCATTGAGTTGGCAATCTGCTCACGCCAGCACCAGATTCATAGTTTATTTTATTTTACAAAGATCAGAGAATTATAGATGACATTTACAAGGTTGAATTAAGCCTTAACGAACTGACATCCTGAAATCGTGAAGGCCTGAGTAGGATTGTGTGTTCACTCCAGCAGTAGTGCATAAGGGTTTGGGTTTCCATAACCCTACCAAGTGCACATAATGGTCTGGTTTGTCAAGGCAAAGTGGGGCAGCGTGGGGTAACATAGGGAAGCATGGGGCAGGATGGGGTAACATGGGGCAGGGTGGGGGAACATGGGGCAGGGTGGGGCAGTGTGGGGCAAGGTGGGGTAACATGGCGAAGGGTGGGGCAGTGTGGGGAAAGGTGGGGTAACTTGGGGAAGGGTGGGGCAGTGTGGGATAAACTCACAGGTGCCCAACCTATTGCAACCTAAGTAACTAGTCACCAAACACACACCCATCCCATCACACACACACACACAGACACACACACATCACACATCACACACACACAGACACACACCCATCCCATCACACACACACACACACACACACATCACACATTCACACACACACACACACCCATCCCATCACACACACACACACACACACACACACATCACACATCACACACACCCATCCCATCACACATACACACACACACACACACCAACCCCCCACCTACGTCCCCCA
Source organism: Esox lucius (assembly GCF_011004845.1). Lineage (NCBI taxonomy): Eukaryota > Metazoa > Chordata > Actinopteri > Esociformes > Esocidae > Esox > Esox lucius. The sequence continues at coordinate 32,708,082 of NC_047572.1, read as the reverse complement.
CTAACACTCCAACTGACACATCTAGGCAAAGGGTTAAGGTTAGGGTTAGGATTACGATATGGGTTAAGTTTAGGGTAACGGTTAGGGATAGGGTTATAGTTAGGTTAGGGTCACACACACATACACACACACACACACACACTACACTCACACACACACACACACACACATTCTCACAGCATAACATACACAACACACAGACAAAACTCTACATCTAGGGTTTATTTGTATGCTTGTTATATTTTAAATTGGGTTAACTGTTCTCCTCATTTGTGGTCATTTGTTATGTTTAGTTTTTTCTGCGGAAAATAAAGAATCTGCTGCTTTCTTTGGAGCTAATGGGAATCCTAACAAATAAACATAGATAATGGTCACAAATGATGCCTCTATGTGTTTCTAAGTATGAGAGACATTATTTCGGTGCCTCAGTGGAGAGAGATAAGATCCTCAGTGTGGGTTTTCGGGTCTGGTGGGGGCAGGGGTTCCTGGTCTCAAAAGATTCAGAAAAGGGCCTTTGCAACCTGACAAAGACGCTCCATCAGTGCACAAGCCTGGTGCTCGCGGTACAATAGAAGTTGTTGTGTAGAAAGATCTAGAACCAACAGCAGGAAGGAACAGAAGTGAACAGACCTTTGTACTGGTGCAACCCACCAGAATGTGATCATCAGAGTCAGTGGTGGTGGCTTTGTCACCTCAGCACTCCATGTTCATCAGTGTAACCTCCACGCCAATGCCGCCAGCTACCCTCTGACACACACACACCACAGACTTTCCACCGCAGGCCATATGAGAGAACAGACTGAAAGTGATGGGGGGGCGGGTCTGGGACTACAGTAGCTTCTCGACTGTCTTAGACAACCTTACCGACTGAAACACAGCCTGGCAGCATTCAACAAATACAGAAACAGCCTGGCACCAGTCAACACATACCGAAACAGCCTGGAACCATTCAACACAAACAGAAACAGCCTGGCACCATTCGATACATACAGAAACAGCCTGGAACCATTTGACACATACAGAAACAGCCTGGCACCATTCGACACACACAGAAACAGCCTGGCACCATTCGACACATACAGAAACAGCCGGGCTCCATTCGACACATACATAAACAGCCGGGCACCATTCGACACATACAGAAACAGCCTGGCACCATTCGACACATACAGAAACAGGCTGGCACCATTCGACACATACAGAAACAGCCTGGCACCATTCGACACATACAGAAACAGCCGGGCACCATTCGACACATACAGAAACAGCCGGGCACCATTCGACACATACAGAAACAGCCGGGCACCATTCGATACATACAGAAACAGCCGGGCACCATTCGACACATACAGAAACAGCCGGGCACCATTCGACACATACAGAAACAGCCGGGCACCATTCGACACATACAGAAACAGGAGTTAAACATCCTGGCCCTTTCTATTCTTCCTCTAAAGCAACAACCCTATTTTTCAAGTCCTTTATAATCGTGTTTACAGAGGAAACTTTACTGTATCTCCCTCTCAAACACACACACACACACCCCAACACACACACACACACACAGCCATGTTTACGCTCATGTGCTGTGTGTTTTGTGTGCTTACATAACAGAGGAGCAGAGCAGTGCCTGGCGAGCTGCAGCGTGACTGCCAGACCGCCAGACCAGAGAGCTCATCAGCCCAGCGGGCCTCAGGGCACTGGGGGTATGAATGCATACGCATGCGCCGGTGCTGGCCTGTTTTGACTGTCAGAGCGTGTATCTCTCCCAGTGCTGGCGGACCTGAGGTGCCACGTGGTTAAGGAAACGCCTGAATCTATCTCCGATCCCCCTGTGTGATGGTCTTGATACAAGGAGAAAAGTCCTCTTCACTGTTCTACCAATCCAGTGATTAATGCAGAGAAAGGGCTGAGATTGAGTTTTGCCTTGAGTTGAGTTTTGTTAACCCCCAAAAACCGATATCCTGTCACAGGCTCTTGCCACAAGACATTCAGGGCCTCTTCACAGTAGTCAGTTCTAAGACAAACTCACAGAAAAGAGGAATTGTGCAGAGCCACGAAGACATGGAACTCTAATCCTCAAACCGTAAAATGACCTTCACAAGAATGATAAAACAATGTAAATTGTCCATTAAAAGAATGCTAAATCAACATCAAATGAACTGGGAATTGATATACACACCCAAACTAACACACACACACAAACCCAATCTACACAAAAAATATACCAAATATACCAAGGCAAGAAAAATGTTGGGCCTTAGAAACATACTTCAACTGAAAAAAAAACTTGCAGTCTAGACAAAACAAGAAACAAGAAGCGATACTCATGAATGCTTGACAGAATAAAATCTGTACGCTTTGTCATGTTCCTAATAAGGGAAAGAAAATAACGCCATCAAACATAACAATTCAACCTATTTCGTATCCTTCAAAACAACCTCACTTCTCTGGCAGAAGATGGACTGTGAACAGAAGTGAGGACAGAGCTGTGTGTTTGGTTCCTAACTGGCAGGTTTAGATTTAGTTTGTCTCAGAGAAAGTCGACAGCCGCATTAGTGCTCTTGGCTGCCTGCAAACAAACATCCACAATAGGAAAGTCTTTTATCTTAGAAACACACCAAAATTGGCCATTAAAGGATTCTTGGCAGGCAATAATTGTCACGGTTTTGCATCAACAAAACATTTACTTTTTTAATGGTTTTCTTCTTGCCTCTTAGTAGATCTAACGTAGGAAATACATGCAGTGATTTCCTAGGTATTGTCAGTCAATCCAGCTGGGTTTGGAAGCTATGTGTATCTTTGGCTTAAGGCCCATAATGCATTGGAAAGTGGGACTGCACAGTGAAACAGCAGATTCCGATCTGTTTCAGAGTAAGTGAAGCTACGAGAAGTAAGTAGGCGGTGACCGAGTGTGGCCACGCCTCCCCCAAAGAATTTAAGAAGTATACCCCTTGATAGATACTGATTACATTCTATTAATACATAACAAAAATCTCAAAACCCTCTGAAATCCTTCAGAGTGGCACTTCGGAGATGAAGAAAATAGTCTTAGTGCCAGTAGCCAATCAGCCAATCACGAGGCACGAGTGCCGCTCCAGTTCGGGCTGAGCGACAGACAGCCGGAGTGCAAAGGTGAAACAACCGTTTGTGCCGTGGAGCAGCTCACAGACCCCTTACAGCAATATGATGGTTAAACACGCAAGTCACCCGTGTTCCCTGCCACTCTCTGAAGGCGGCTGTTCAGTGTAGCCATTTAACATTGGCCTCAATAAAAGTTTACTCCAAAGTGGGTCTACCTGGCCCAATGATGTGAGGATGTGCCCAATAACGACATTCTAAATAATCTAATGAGATCTGAATCTCTTGCTATGGAATCTATTTGGCTCCACGGAGCCCAAGCCAGAGAACACTGCTCCCACTGAAACACACACACAAATACCACACAAACACACTTAAACCATACACACACACACAAACACACACACACGCCCCCACACAATAGAAGAGAGGGAATGAGTGAATGAAAGAGGTGAAGACATTCCACACAGACTCGGATTAATCTCTACTCCTGAACATGAATAATTCAGACAGGATTTCCAGACGTGTAGCTGTACTTTATGAACCCTGATGAGGCACTCGGAGCAGCGCTAGCGCTGGGGAGGACAGAGGGGGGGGTTCTGAACAGAGGCCCATGTATCACACACACAAAGATAAAACTAACATCAGAGCAGGAAGGGAACCCATTTCCTCCCTACCTCTTTGAGGCTGGCTTTGAGGATCAGGGCGCAGTAATGGCAAAGAGTCTTCAGCATAACGCAGCTATGACTGTCTGGCTGCAGTCAAAATGTCCATGTGGGGAACTCTTTGAAGAATGTTAGGTTCCAGGTAGAGTTATTTTATTAAATTTTTTATACAGAAAATGTTTGGTATAAAGGGCACCACCCATGGGGCAAAGCAAAAAAACATTTTCCTCTGAGTCTGTCACTCTTGGGCCTAACCTAGCATAGTAAAGCCCTCCACACAATGGGTCCTAATTAAAGAGTGCATTATAAAGCTAAGAGGACGTTGCCGGTCGGTCTTATCCCAAATACAATGAAAGGGACTGCTGAGGATTGTGGGTTCAAACAGGAGCAGATTTAGATTTTAGTCTGATAAATGTCCCCAGTACTGAGCTCCCCAGACCGGACCAAAAACACTGAGGCAAAAATGAGCAGGCCTCATCTCCACCGGCCAGAGATTACAGGGAGGTGCATCTAAAGAACAACCTACACATGAGAGCCCAGGAGAGAGCAGGAGCATGGTGGAGAGAGCAGGAGAGAGCAGGAGCATGGTGGAGAGGCAGGGGGCCAGTGTGGGAGGTGTTTGTTTCATTTTTAATAAAGCTCAGTTTAACTAAAATAGTTTTATTGTGATAAAACATGTCAGAGAGAGGGAGAGCACACACACACACACACACACCCACACACACACACACGCACACACACACACACACACACACACACACACACACACACGCACACGCACACGCACACGCACACACACACACAGAGAAAGGCAGAGAGACAGTAAGAGATAGAGACTGAGAAAGAAAGAGGGAGAGAGACACACATAGAGAGAGACATGGACAGAATCTGAGAAACCCGGTCCAAGAGATTACAATTACAGACAAATTGCTTAAGACAGCTGCGTGATCTCATGGCCTGGCCCCGCCCACACCGAACATGACACTCAACCACACAACAGGTGCAGTGGAGTAGTTGTGAAACCACCAATCCTGGTGAATAGAAAAGGTACTGCTATCCATCTTCCCTGCACGGGTAATCAGAGGGGTGAACGGCAAGTGTGAGGAAAAAAAATAAACAAACAGAAAAATCTAGAAATCGATAAATGCTGTGTCTTTCAGCACCGTGACACCACAGCAGCGTGACAGGGCTGAGTTACACCAACACTCTTTGATGACCACTGTGCTACCTGATCTCTTTGAAACAGCATCCCTTCAGTGGCCGTCTTTACAACGCAGCCTCGAAATAGAAACACGTTGCTGTGGCAACTGCCAGTCAGTGTAGTTTGATTGGCAGATGCAGACATTTTATTCAGTGACTTGCAACTGATCGGAGGCAGTAAGCCTGTGATGTCAGAGGAGCTGTGTCCCACAGATGGCCTAAGTAAACGTGTTTACACAAGGATCAGCAACTAGCCATACATATCTAACACCTGAAGAAAACATAAGAGCTGCCAAAACATTCAAGGCACATGTTTTCTTGTCACAGTGGAGTCAATGTATTAGAATAGTGGTGGTGGAGAGTTTCGTTAAGAAAGAGGGTGAACAGAGAGAAAGGGAGTTCAGCCAAGGAAGGAGAGAGGAGGAGAGAGAAGGAGAGAAGAGGAGAGAGATGGAGAGAGGAGGAGAGAAGAGGTGAGCAGGGTAACATTTTATAAGTAAAGCTGTCATGTCTTGGCCTGGGGTAAAGTCAACAAAATACTGTTTTCTGTTGTGCAACATGTAAATAGAGTATGTCTATGTCATTATCGTCCACAGCCCCTTCTCACTACACATGAGAAGGGGCTGTGGACGATGGGTGGATGGTGGGTGGGTGGGTGGTGTGTGGGTGGATGGTGGGTGGATGGTGTGTGGGTGGATGGTGGGTGGATGGTGGGTGGGTGGATGGTGGGTGGGTGGTGTGTGGGTGGATGGTGGGTGGGTGGATGGTGGGTGGATGGTGGGTGGGTGGATGGTGGGTGGGTGGTGGGTTGGTGAGTGGGTGGATGGTGGGTGGGTGGGTCGTATGGTGGGTGGGTGGATGGTGGGTGGATGGTGGATGGTGTGTGGATGGTGGGTGGATGGTGGGTGGGTGGGTTAATGGTGGGTGGGTGGTGGGTGGGTAGGTGGTGGATGGTGTGTGGATGGTGGATGGGTGGGTGGATGGTGGATGGATGGTGGATGGATGGTGTGTGGGTGGATGGTGGGTGGGTGTATGGGTGGATGGATGGTGGATGGTGTTTGGATGGTGGATGGGTGGGTGGATGGTGAGTGGGTGGATGGTGGGTGGGTGGTGGGTGGATGGTGGGTGGGTGTATGGGTGGATGGATGGTGGATGGTGTTTGGATGGTGGATGGGTGGGTGGATGGTGTGTGGGTGGATGGTGGGTGGATGGTGGGTGGGTGTATGGGTGGATGGATGCCGGGGATGAAACATTCATATTATTCATAGTATTTAGTATCTCTACATGGTGGTTTCCCATGGGGGAATTGGCTGTCTGCAACAGTCGATACCTATTTAATGGGAAACAATCTTATTAATTAGGAATGAATTGCTACAGCACTGTTATCTGCCAGAGTGCCTCTTTGTCAATTAGGTGCAGTGGAACTGTGTGTAAAGTGGGCATGACTACAGACAGGGAGATTGTTAAACCATAAGCATGTTCCCATTTCTTCAATATGCTGGTTCTCTGTGGGGACAATGAACGCTCATCCTTTTTAACAAGCATTGTCATTAAACTAGCATGCCTGTAGACATACATTACTGCAGCATTAAACTAGTATAATTGTAGACATATATTAGCATTCAACTAGCATGGCTGCAGTTATACATTATCACTAAACTAGCATAGCTGTAGACATATATTAGCATAAATCTAGCATGACTGTAGACAAACATTATCATTAAATTAGCATGGCTGCAGCCATACATTAGCATAAAACTAGCATGCCTGTAGACCTTAGCATGTAACTAACATGGCTGTAGACATACATTAGCATAAAACTAGCATGGCTGTAGACCTTAGCATGAAACTAGCATGGCTGTAGACATACATTAGCATAAAACTAGCATGGCTATAGACTTACATTAGCATAAAACTAGCATGGCTATAGACTTACATTAGCATAAAACTAGCATGGCTATAGACTTACATTGGCTGTAACTCTACATGCTCTATGAAATACACTCCAACTTGACAGACACAGTGGCAGGTTTTCCAACTGTCTACTGCAGGCCTGCTTAGGAAGCAACACATCTAAAACCTTCTGGGTCTCTTGACAGAACCACTTTGTTTTCATAACGCTCACTGAACAAAGGCAGAAGTCTTAGATTTGTTTATGTCATACATTTGATGTTCATGAATATGCACCCATGCGTCCAGACAAAAATATAAACTAATGAAATACCTTTCATTCATTGATGTGTGATTGGACAATACACGACAGAAACTCCCATAGTTCAGCAGTTTGACTAAAGAAATGCTGTGAGAGGTAACTTAAGGTTCACATTCAGGATACATCGTATCACTACTCCGTGACCAGGCTGGGCAGCCATTTTGTGCGGCTAATGAGCTAGCCAGTTCCATCACTCGGTTCTGCAACAACGTCCCTTCGCCCTTACATTTTTACACACAATCAGGGACATAAATGCCCCGCTACCGCCCCGCCACTCTGATGTAGACGTCACAGAGAGATACAGCATCCTGACGCAACATCTTTCCAGTTTCCCATGCTGTTCTGCTTCCATTGCCACAAGCGCACATGCGCTACAATATTAAAATAAAGCCCCTTGTACTAAGAATAACCCCAAATATCTTCAGCGGTTATTCCCTTAAAATGCATGAAAAAAGAAATGGCACTTGGATTTAAGCACACAGACTTACAGAGCTTAAATAACTGAGACACTTTTACAGCAGAAGATGTTTTATTGCTCGCTGTTAATTGCTTGGTTATTGGCCTGTGGGGAGGTGGAGATTATTACAAATAAATAAAGGGGATGAGGAGATGAGGAGTCCCGCAGCACCTCCTCATAGACACACAGTCCAGTCGTACTGGATGTCTGTCAAACATGTCGAGGACTGGTCTATAAGCAAGGGGACAAACAGCGGATGGATGGAAACAGAGAACTGCTGAAAAAAGCAAAAAGCGTCTCACTTTAATTTCACTCTGCCCTGTGGATCTAAGGGGGGCAGACGCACAAATTGTGTTTTGGGCAACAGTTGCTGTTTGCCTTATTTCCCAACCTAAAGATTTACACACACACATGTTGATGATTTACCTGATAGGGTATTTTGTTTTCAGATGTATACCTACTGTATGCTGAGGCTTTGCATCAGTGCTGATGTCAGCGTAGCAGAGCTGGTGGGTATAAGAAAAATACCGGGTTGGTAATGTAATGAGAATAATGTAGATACAAGACAAATATTGGGTTGGTATAATGGGAATAATGTAGACACGAGAAATATCGGGTTGGTAATGTAATGGGAATAATTTGAGTATAAGAGAAACATTGGGTTGGTAATGTAATGGGAATAATGCAGGCACAAGAACAATATTGGGTTGGTAATGTAATGGGAATTATGCAAGTACAAGAGAAAACAACATACATTTATGTATGGCTGTATATGAAGCATTGGCGATGAGGGGGAATTATAATATATATTATTTTTCATTATTTTTTTTATTGGTTATAATTATGGGAATATATTATTGTGGGCAAACTTTTTATATTCGTGCCTGCTAGTTCTTGTTTGGGCTTGGCTCTCCCCATCTCCGGGAAATCAGTTTAGAAACATGTAGCTCTCTGCAAGCAAGCTGAAACTGGGAGAGACTCTCAGCATGAAACTATCCAAAGCACACAGCCAAAGCTATTGCAGAGTGGTGAGGAATAAAGATGTAAATGTCCTTGAGTGGCCCAAACTGAGCCTCAACCTAAATCCAATAAAGAAAATGTGGCAAAAACCTTATGTACCCAGTTATTGCTGTCTCTATTCCGTTATATCAGATTAAAACGCGCCCCCCCACCTTGACAGTGTACTGGTACAAACGTGCCCCCCCAAACTTGACAATGTACTGTTACAAATGTGCCCCCCCCCACCTTGACAATGTACTGTAACAAAGGTGCCCCCCCCACCTTGACAATGTACTCTTACAAACGCGCCCTACCCCACACCTTGACAATGTACTGTTACAAACGCCCCCCCCCCACCTTGACAATGTACTGTTACAAACGTGCCCTCCCCCCACCTTGACAATGTACTGTTACAAATGCGCCCTCCCCCCCACCTTGACAATGTACTGTTACAAACGTGCCCACCCCCCCCCCCCACCTTGACAGTGTACTGGTACAAACGCGCCCCCCCAAACTTGACAATGTACTGTTACAAATGTGCCCCCCCCACCTTGACAATGTACTGTTACAAAGGTGCCCCCCCCACCTTGACAATGTACTCTTACAAACGCGCCCTCCCCCACACCTTGACAATGTACTGTTACAAACGTGCCCCCCCCACCTTGACAATGTACTGTTACAAACGTGCCCCCCCCACCTTGACAATGTACTGTTACAAACGTGCCCCCCCCACCTTGACAATGTACTGTTACAAACGTGCCCCCCCCACCTTGACAATGTACTGTTACAAACGTGCCCTCCCCCCACCTTGACAAAGTACTGTTACAAATGCGCCCTCCCCCCACCTTGACAATGTACTGTTACAAACGCGCCCTCCCCCCACCTTGACAAGGTACTGTTACAAACGCCCCCCCCCCCCACCATGACAAAGTACTGTTAAAAAGGCAGATTTAATCTTTAACTGAAATACACTTAATTCGATCTCAATGAACACATTGATCTGAAACCGTCCCTATTTTTGTACTGCGTATGCATTGTAAATAACATTGTGTTTGTATATTATGTGCCTATTTGAAGGTCACATTTCTGACAATACGTCATCCTTTCATGTCTGAAAACTTGATGTGACTGGTTCTGTGGGGAAGCAAAGTAATCTGTGCGATGGGTTTAATTGATATGTATAATAATCTGTGCAATGGGTATAATTGATATGTATAATAATCTGTGCGATGGGTATAATTGATATGTATAATAATCTGTGCGATGGGTATAATTGATATGTATAATAATCTGTGCGATGGGTATAGTTGATATGTGTAATAATCTGTGCGATGGGTATAATTGATATGTATAATAATCTGTGCGATGGGTATAATTGATATGTGTAATAATCTGTGCGATTGGTATAATTGATATGTATAATAATCTGTGCGATGGGTATAATTGATATGTATAATAATCTGTGCGATGGGTATAGTTGATATGTATAATAATCTGTGCGATGGGTATAATTGATATGTATAATAATCTGTGCGATGGGTATAGTTGATATGTGTAATAATCTGTGCGATGGGTATAATTCATATGTATAATAATCTGTGCGATGGGTATAATTCATATGTATAATAATCTGTGCGAAGGGTATAATTCATGTGTATAATTCATGCATACTTGACGGTGTAGCTGGAGTCTGATGGTCGGCATTCTCTCATTGCTCTCTTGCTCCCGACAGTCATCAGCTGATGTAGGCTGGATTCTGCACCCCTTAAACTCAGGAAATGGATGACTGAAAATAAGAGATCCTCATCCCATTCCAAAACCCACAGTTCATAAAAAACGAATGTCCAGTCAAAGTAAACAGTCCTTCTATGTTACCATGGCTATCTACATAAATAAAGTATTATATGAATGAAATAGAGAACCAAAACAGAAAGAAATACCATGAAATATTAGGTGTATTGATTTAAGGCAGTGTGGGCCTCCATGGCAGTTAGTAAAAATATAAATCTGGAAAATAGACGGCTCGATGATGACAAACTGTGCTTTTCCTTGACCTTTGTTGTCAGCTAGCCTGTGGAGACATCACCCGCAGGGGGTTGTGGGTAAAGCAGCAGTAGAGCAGGAATGGAAGGATAAAGATGTATACTTATTCTGTAATGATAGTGATATTGCAGAAATATTGATGCAGAGGACTTACTGGGATTAGGAGAGATTAGGATGGATTCCATTTATTTATTGTACTGTGTGATACCTAGGTAATATTGCTGTGCTTTTACACTTATACACTCACCTAAAGGATTATTAGAAACACCTGTTCAATTTCTCATTAATGCAATTATCTAATCAACCAATCACATGGCAGTTGCTTCAATGCATTTAGGGGTGTGGTCCTGGTCAAGACAATCTCCTGAACTCCAAACTGAATGTCAGAATGGGAAAGAAAGGTGATTTAAGCAATTTTGAGCGTGGCATGGTTGTTGGTGCCAGACGGGCCGGTCTGAGTATTTCACAATCTGCTCAGTTACTGGGATTTTCAAGCACAACCATTTCTAGGGTTTACAAAGAATGGTGTGAAAATGGAAAAACATTGAGTATGTGGCAGTCCTGTGGGCGAAAATGCCTTGTTGATGCTAGAGGTCAGAGGAGAATGGGCCGACTGATTCAAGCTGATAGAAGAGCAACTTTGACTGAAATAACCACTCGTTACAACCGAGGTATGCAGAAAAACATTTGTGAAGCCACAACACGCACAACCTTGAGGCGGATGGGCTACAACAGCAGAAGACCCCACCGGGTACCACTCATCTCCACTACAAATAGGAAAAAGAAGCTACAATTTGCACGAGCTCACCAAAATATGACAGTTTAAGACTGGAAGAATGTTGCCTGGTCTGATGAGTCTCTGTTGAGACATTCAGATGGTAGAGTCAGAATTTGGCGTAAACAGAATGAGAACATGGATCCATAATGCCTTGTTACCACTGTGCAGGCTGGTGGTGGTGGTGTAATGGTGTGGGGGATGTTTTCTTGGCACACTTTAGGCCCCTTAGTGCCATTTGGGCATTGTTTAAATGCCACAGCCTACCTGAGCATTGTTTCTGACCATGTCCATCCCTTTATGACCACCATGTACACATCCTCTGATGGCTACTTCCAGCAGGATAATGCACCATGTCACAAAGCTCGAATCATTTCAAATTGGTTTCTTGAACATGACAATGAGTTCACTGTACTGAAATGCCCCCCACAGTCACCAGATCTCAACCCAATAGAGCATCTTTGGGATGTGGTGGAACGGGAGCTTCGTGCCCTGGATGTGCATCCAACAAATCTCCATCAACTGCAAGATGCTATCCTATCAATATGGGCCTACATTTCTAAAGAATGCTTTCAGCACCTTGTTGAATCAATGCCATGTAGAATTAAGGCAGTTCTGAAGGCGAAAGGGGGTCAAACACAGTATTAGTATGGTGTTCCTAATAATCCTTTAGGTGAGTGTATATCCCAGGACCACATTGGAAATTGTCCATCTTACCTCCCAATAAAAAATGAAAAGTTGTACATCAAGAGAACGAGCTGTAATTCTTTAACTACATTCAATTTAAAAGGGGAGGAAGTGAAAGAAGAGACTACCAAGTTGTTTAATTGTGTAACATCATTGGCCAATGATTCCTGGAACATTTCTGTAAATAAACACAGTGCGGACAGTCAAGTCAGTTGAAGAGGTAAACACCACTGAACAGAGAACACTAAAGGACTTTGGTTCAGAAGAGTGAATCGCCTGGATCTACTTTCATCAAGCGCTAACGTCTGGTGCTGCCAAGAAATGTCTTGTTTATCCACACACCCTCCATCTATTACTCCAACTCCAGACCACATATAGACAGACAGGTCCCAGAGAGACAGGTCCCAGACAGACAGGTCCCAGACAGACAGGTCCCAGAGCAAAGTCACATCTAAGAGGATTGAGGCTCCAACAAAGGTATATCCAGCCCAATATATGATCACCAAACATGATCCTCAGAACGGCTGCCAGCGAGGGGTAGAACAGACACAGTGAGCTTCACACGAGACAGCTGGGGTCTAGAAATATCACTGACCCGGGGACAGTTTAGTATTAACAACTGGCCAGAGACCAATAGAGAAGGACGCAATCTGACCTGTGACCTCGATGAGAGTGGTTTATGAAGTATGCTCAGATCCAGATTAGCCGTTGCTTGTGTAGCACACATCGTTCCCGTGGGTCTCAGTGAGTTCCGTGGATTGGTGCTGATATGTGTTCTAGACTGTGTTCAGTGTATTCACGGTGTATTGCAGGGTTTGTTCTAGGGAGTGTTCTAGCTGTAGTATACAGCACCTGTCCCAAATGGAGCCCTAAAGCTACCTCACTGCACTGACCAAACCATGAACAAACTGAATAGTTTAACAGGGTTAAGGGGCCGTTTCAGAGCAAGCCTCTGCCCATGCGAGCATAACAGGCCCTGAGTGATAGGAAGAAGCAAAGTCATGCAGATTAGGAGTGTGACTCAGAGTGCAATCAAAGCAGAGGACACTCCGACATAACAGTTGTCAGGCCAGATCCGTCCACGGGCGCACTCTCGGATTTACGCCAGGGAAGGAATTCTGCATGGGCAGCCTCGCCTGATCCCACAACTCCACCCCCTCTACCTCCGCTACAGCACAAAAAAACACAGAGAGAAAGAGAGGGAGGGAAAGAGAGAGAAAGCAGGAGACAGAGAGAGCAGGGGAGAGAGATATACAAGAGATCGGCTGAAACGTCCACTTCATGTGTATATCAATCACCATCCACTGGACACACAAGTAGCTGTCATTTGCAGAGTAGAGCAGAGCAAGGTGACCAGCTCGGATTTCAAACGAGCCCAGCTTTATTAACAGCCAGCACCGTTCATCAATTAACTAACTTTCACTTTGATGTGATTAATTGGCTTTGCAGTGACATAAAGCGAGGAGTTCTTGGCCCCCGTTCGTCTTCGACCCGATGTCGGGAAAATACACCAAAACATCTGATTGGTCTCATGAACCGAGGGGTTGATCTGGAGCCAGAACACACATGGTGACAGCAACAATTAGAAACGACTTTGCCGATGATTACAATGTATTGGGCAACATCCCTCATTTTGACATCCGCAATGGCAGGAGTCTTGGACTAAAATGCGAAGCGAACGACTGTGAAGCATAAGATATCAGTTCAAGTCGTCAGGCAAGAGGGGTAGGATAAGGTAGAACCCAAAATCAGCGGATATTGCCAACCTCTGAGACCTTTTATACTATTATATAAGAAGTATAAGAAATAGTCAAGCTGTCAAATAAGAACAGATGAATAATGCAGTGAAATTGTACAGGTGAGATTTCACCATTCTAGCACTGCCTCAAGAGCAACACGTAAGTTGTGCAAATGAACATGTGCACATGAACATATTCAAACACATCGCATATTCCCTACACACACACACACACACACACACACACACACACACACACACAACCAGGACGTCACTACAGCAGCCTACATTTTGACCTACATGGTGTAAATGGGGCTCAAGGCACGAGTGCAGATGTCAGGCAATTGTGTGAGTATGTGTGTGTGTTTTTCAGTCTTAAACTCCTCACTTTGTCTCTGTGGAAGTTTCAGAACCTCCTTCTCCAGGTTCTGTTAACGAGGCCCGTTCACTGAGACAATGTGTGACAATGTCTCTCCAATCTCGCCCGGCAGCCCTGTCAGCCAAACTCAGATCACCGTTCACACGCATTAAGTTCATTTACCGACACACGAGCCGCACATTTGGCACTAACGGGAGACTCCCGCTCACCGGCAGATCTGGGAACGCTTGGGAGAAGAACGATAGTCCGATCGTCTTAAGTGATCAGACGACAAAGACTCCAAGGAGATTCCAGGAGCCATCAGTCTAAATAAATGTGGAATATTACCTAGTCTAGCAAAATAATGCATTTGGACCGCTCAAAAGGCAAGGCACAGTTCTCCAGAGGTGTAAAACAGAACAAAGTATAAGTACTTGTTTGACGGCTTAGAGACGTTCCAAAAAAAAAGAGGAACATCGTCGGGTTAAAGGAGTTGATAACTACTGGTTAATTATGAACTCCTTTTGCCGGGTCGTTTAGGCATTAATTAGGAAAAACCTCTGCTGTTCTCAGGGAACAACATCCCTCTGGCTTTGACAGCTGGCAGTGATATCTGGCTAACGTGACGATGTTGTCATCCACAGCTGTTGGAACAAAACCTTGTCAGAAGTCATGAGTCTCTTGGTAATGAGTTCCGATTGGACGACGGGTTGCAACAGGGACAAAGGACAATGTGGTGAAGAGTCAAACAGGTGCCTTGGATCATATGTTATAAATCTGTCCCAGCCCACTTTGCTTCTGGAACTCTCTCTCTACTCTCCACTCTCCTCTAGGCCAGCTACTCTCTTCTGGAAGGAGACCGTCTTGCGTTTGGCATTGGTCACCATTACATGGTGAGAGTGTCATTGTAAGGTCAAGGGTTGATCAAAAGAGCCATGTACGAGGTCAGAAAAGGGAAACATGCTATCTCCCCCTGAAAGCACATCCAGCCTGTGCGACTCCATCAGCGGATGTAGTACGATGAATATATCCTGAAGGTAAACTGTCCATCCAGCTATGACACGCTTTAACAGCGTGTTAACTGTTCCTGTAACAGACCTTCAGTGGACAGCCCCTGCAGACTGTTCTTCCATCCAGAAAGAAGGCTTAAAATCTTCCACTAAATGGGGGCCTTTATGTTCAGAATGTGTGAGGTTAGTCCAAGAAATCGTAAATATATGTTCCCTTAGACTAGATCCTGATTTGCCCTCCAGCCCAGAGAACTGTGGGATTCAATAGTCATACATTCCTGTGGTAAAAATAATATTTGATCGTTGTTTGTCTTCATGGTTCTGATAACTGTGGCTGTGTCAAAATTAACCCCATTTTAATCTTGTGTTAAATGACATTTTGCGTAGCTAATAAACCATTTTTATGAATCATATGAGGGTCAGAAACATTTTAGCAAATGTATGGATAATAGAATTAATACATTCAGACATGTGACAAATGGGCCCATAAAGTGAAACATTAATAATACATTTGTATGTAAACTTAGCAGAGATATTTCAGGTTGACTAATGGAATCCGTTCAAAACCCCAGGGTTAATTTGTGTTAATAACAAAATGAATTTATGAAATGAATAATTAATAATAATAACAGTCAACGTAATTAGTAATCAAAAAGTCACACAATGTTACAATAGAGTAGAGGCTGTCTGCAGAACGTACTGTATTGCCATAACGTTAATCCTGGTGCAACAACTACCTTAATTTCCAAATGGATTAGGTAGAATTTTACAACACTTTAGCCTGAGGAAAGTATTTATATTACTTCAAAAGTATGAGCAAGTATGAAATTTTATTCATTCTGGATAACAAAAAACGTGCTAAAATGTAGATGTTCTTTTGGCACTGAGTGTGTCAGCAGGTTCTGTTACCATCCCCTTTAGGTTGTAGTCCTGCTCAGCTGATTTTCGCAAGACAAAACCATAGCTAGTTCTTGCTTTTCTATGCTCAGCAGGAAAATGTCTTAACTTGCTAGCGTTTTTTTAACAAAAAAAAAGACTATTTTGAGCATGAAGGTGATTCGGCAGTGTCACCTTGGTAACCATATAAAATTCTGTAGCCAAATTACTTTCTGAGCTGTCCCGAGTGTCTCGAGTAATTACACTGATCAGTGCAGACGGCCGTTGAAACAGTAAGCAGGGAGACTCTTTCCATCTTTATAGGTTTCTATGTTTCTTCACTTCTCCATTTTGTTTTTACTCAAGACGCCCATTTAGGTTGGACAGTGGTGGTCTACGGCTGTTGACGGTCCTCTGAGTTGGACTAGGCTTTACTTAACCAAGAGGTGGTGTGGTATTTGGCCAACGAACACAGATAAAGGTTTATTTTTGGGGACAATACAACCCAGAGTGCCTGGAAAGCCTTTAGCCATGCTAAATTGGGCCTTGTTGGATTTCTAAACTGTTCGAACAGCAACAAAGTAATTATTTGTCATACACATTTCAGTGGTACACATCTCATATTCCACAGCTTTTATCCAATCCCAGATTCTTATGGTGGGCTTTACAGTGATTCAGAGTACTCAGAACTGGATGGAGCAGTACCCCTACAGCAGGACAGTTATTTAGGGAACAGACTGCTGAGAGAAGGGATGCCATGACAACATCAGAGCTGTTCATAAGCAGCTTACATTTTCTTAAGTACCCACAATGCACCACAGGACATCTTCTGTTCTTCCCCTGAGTTGCCCCCGCTGTGATGTCGCATTGTCACAGGGCCCCACGTCACCACCTGATCAATGTATGGAGGTCAAAAATGGTGCAAGAAAAGGAGAAGCTGCTGAGGCTTGAAGAAGAGAGGAGACAGGGTGAGTGGAGATGTGAGGAGAGAGACTGAGGGGAGACAAGAGGGGAGAGTGTGAGGGGAGGTGAGGTGAGAGGGTGAGCAGAGGGGAGAGTGTGAGTGGAAATGAGGGGGAGAGTGTGAGGGGAGGTGAGTGGGGAGAGGGTGAGGAGAGAGGGTGAGGGGAGAGTGTAAGCCGAGGGGAGAGCGTGAGGGGAGGTGAGTGGGGAGAGGGTGAGGGGAGAGTGTAAGCCGAGGGGAGAGCGTGAGGGGAGGTGAGTGGGGAGAGGGTGAGGGGAGATGAGGTGAGAGGGTGAGGAGAGGTGAGAGGGTGAGGGGAGGGGAGCGGGGAGCGTGTGAGGGTGATGAGAGGGGAGAGGGAGAGGGTGAGGTGAGAGGGTGAGGGGAGGTGAGAGGGTGAGGGGAGGTGAGAGGGTGAGGGTGATGAGAGGGGAGAGGGTGAGGGTGATGAGAGGGGAGAGTATGAGGGGAGATGAGGGGGAGAGGGTGAGGGGAGAGGGTGAGGGGAGATGAGGGGGAGAGTGTGAAGGGAGGGGAGAGGGGAGAGGGTGAGGGGAGGTGGGGGTGGGATGTATGAAGAGGATGACAGGTAATAGACAATTGGGTCTCAGATGAGTGAAATCCCACTCTCCACTGCAACAAAAGAGGCACTTAGATGTGGAGTGTGTGTTTGTGTGTTTGTGTGTGGGTGGGTATTTGTGTGTTTGTGCGTGTGTGTTCAGTTTGTGGAGTTAGGATTTAACGAGTACATAGAGTACAGGAATGAAGTATGAAACAGCCTCTCCCTTAAATCATTTTTCTCCTCCAATCTGCTCCCATAAAAGCCTCTTAAAAACATACTCTGGGGATGGGACAGGCTTGGGATGGGACAGTCTGGGGATGGGACAGTCTGGGGATGGGACAGTCTGGGGATGGGACAGTCTGGGGATGGGACAGTCTGGGGATGGGACAGTCTGCGGTCGAGGCAGTCTGGGGATGGGACAGTCTGGGTGACAGTCTGGGGATGAGACAGTCTGGGAAAGGGACAGTCTGGCGATGGAACATTCGGGGAACAGGTCAGTCAGGGGAGGGGACAGTCTGGGGTCAGGACAGTCTGGGTGACAATCTGGGGATGGGACAGTCTCGGGTCAGGACAGTCTGGGTGACAGTCTGGGGATGGGACAGTCTCGGGTCAGGACAGTCTGGGTGACAGTCTGGGGATGAGACAGTCTGGGAAAGGGCCGATAGGACCAAGAGCTGCCTGAAGGCAAGAAAAAAAGGCTTAAATGCATTCTGTCTTTGGCTGTCCTCTCTCCCTCATTAGTGCTCCTCCCCACTGAGACAAATACCTCAGACATGGAGGAAACCGAAAACTCCAGCTCGACATAGTACAGCTCTGTTGGGTGAACTAGCAGCATAAAATGTACAACATGAAAATGTCTCAGAGGGAGAGAAAGGGGGAAGGGAGATTCATGAGACATCTCATTCAGAGACTCTGGGCCCTGCAGTGGTCTCAGCAGAGGAAGAAAGACAAAGAGGGAAAATAGAAGGAGAGAAGGAAAAGAGAGGGAGAGACGGAGGACGAAGACAGAGACATAAACAAAAAGATGCATTTGTCTGACAGGCTGTAGGGCCATAACTGCGGGAAGATGTTTTGAGCAGAGGGAGCTGTGGATGTTGAATCCAACTGCAGACAAGTGCCCATCGGCCCCAATGATGTTCGCAAACCTCCAGCCTGAAACGGACAACCCATCCCCATCAGCCTGAAACAGACAACCCATCCCCATCAGCCTGAAACAGACAACCCATCCCCATCAGCCTGAAACAGACAACCCATCCTCATCAGCCTGAAACAGACAACCCATCCCCATCAGCCTGAAACAGACAACCCATCCCCATCAGCCTGAAACAGACAACCCATCCTCATCAGCCTGAAACAGACAACCCATCCTCATCAGCCTGAAACAGACAACCCATCCCTATCAGCCTGAAACAGACAACCCATCCTCATCAGCCTGAAACGGACAACACATCCCCATCAGCCTGAAATAAACAACCCATCCCCATCAGCCTGAAACAGACAACCCATCCCTATCAGCCTGAAACAGACAACCCATCCCCACCAGCCTGAAACAGACAACCCATCCCCATCAGCCTGAAATAAACAACACATCCTCATCAGCCTGAAACAGACAACCCATCCTCATCAGCCTGAAACAGACAACCCATCCCCATCAGCCTGAAACAGACAACCCATCCCCATCAGCCTGAAACAGACAACCCATCCTCATCAGCCTGAAACAGACAACCCATCCCCATCAGCCTGAAACAGACAACCCATCCCTATCAGCCTGAAACAGACAACCCATCCTCATCAGCCTGAAACGGACAACACATCCCCATCAGCCTGAAATAAACAACCCATCCCCATCAGCCTGAAACAGACAACCCATCCCCACCAGCCTGAAACAGACAACCCATCCCCATCAGCCTGAAATAAACAACCCATCCTCATCAGCCTGAAACAGACAACCCATCCTCATCAGCCTGAAACAGACAACCCATCCCCATCAGCCTGAAACAGACAACCCATCCCCATCAGCCTGAAACAGACAACCCATCCTCATCAGCCTGAAACAGACAACCCATCCCCATCAGCCTGAAACAGACAACCCATCCCCATCAGCCTGAAACAGACAACCCATCCTCATCAGCCTGAAACAGACAACCCATCCTCATCAGCCTGAAACAGACAACCCATCCCTATCAGCCTGAAACAGACAACCCATCCTCATCAGCCTGAAACGGACAACACATCCCCATCAGCCTGAAATAAACAACCCATCCCCATCAGCCTGAAACAGACAACCCATCCCCACCAGCCTGAAACAGACAACCCATCCCCATCAGCCTGAAATAAACAACCCATCCTCATCAGCCTGAAACAGACAACCCATCCTCATCAGCCTGAAACAGACAACCCATCCTCATCAGCCTAAAACAGACAACCCATCCCCATCAGCCTGAAACAGACAACCCATCCCCATCAGCCTGAAACAGACAACCCATCCTCATCAGCCTGAAATAAACAACCCATCCCCATCAGCCTGAAACAGACAACCCATCCCTATCAGCCTGAAACGGACAACCCATCCCCATCAGCATGAAACAGACAACCCATCCCCATCAGCCTGAAACAGACAACCCATCCCCATCAGCCTGAAACGGACAACCCATCCCCATCAGCCTGAAACAGACAACCCATCCCCATCAGCCTGAAACAGACAACCCATCCTCATCAGCCTGAAATGACTGAAGCTGCAGAGGTGTTTCAGGGGGTGCTGGAGCCGCGTCACAGGGTGCTGTGCCTGTTTCAGGGGGTGCTGGGGCTGTTTCAGGGGGTGTTGGGGCTGTTTCAGGGGGTGCTGGGGCTGTTTCAGGGGGTGCTGGGGCTGCGTCACAGGGTGCTGGGACTGTTTCAGGGGGTGCTGGGGCTGTTTCAAGGGGTGCTGGGGCTGTTTCAGGGGGTGCTGGGGCTGCGTCAGGGGGTGCTGGGACTGTTTCAGGGGGTGCTGGGGCTGCGTCAGGGGGTGCTGGGACTGTTTCAGGGGGTGCTGGGGCTGCGTCACAGGGTGCTGGGGCTGTTTCAGGGGGTGCTGGGGCTGTTTCAGGGGGTGTTGGGGCTGTTTCAGGGGGTGTTGGGGCTGTTTCAGGGGGTGCTGGGGCTGTTTCAGGGGGGTGCTGGGGCTGCGTCAGGGGGTGCTGGGGCTGTTTCAGGGGGTGCTGGGGCTGTTTCAGGGGGTGCTGGGGCTGTTTCAGGGGTGCTGGGGCTGTTTCAGAGGGGGCTGGGGCTGCGTCAGGGGGTGCTGGGGCTGTTTCAGGGGGTGCTTGGGCTGTTTCAGGGAGTGCTGGAGCTGTTTCTAGCCACGACCACCTGAAAATCACCCTTGTTTATATTGTTTGGCAACATTTCAGAGAAGGAAAATCTGTGTTAACTAGATGCTCCTATCGATGGAAATCGGATGCCCAGACATGAAAACGAAATGAAGCAGCCAATAGAAAGCAGTCTACAAGTGGCCCCCTTAATGGGATGGAAAATAATATCTCTATTTCTATCTCTATGGAGAAATTAAGTGGTTAATAAAAAATAAAAAAATGAAAGTCACAAATATCTTTTTTTTGTTGTTGTTCTATTGGTCAGGAAACGTGGGAAAGTCAGAGGAGAGGTTTTTTTTGCTAAATGAGCAATGGCCTAAATCACCCCAGGCCAAAATAGATGTTCACAATTAGAGGTTTAATTTTTAGTACAAAAAATAACGTCCCCCTTGTGTTTTTAATTCTAGATTACATCCATCATGAATAACAACGTCTTTGATGAAAGTTGAGAGGAGTTGTTACAAATTCCCCTTGAAGCAGTATTTTTCCCCTTTCATACATTCTGACGACTACGGCGATTCACAGGTAATCTGTGCAGACAGTTGTCAGCACTGAGGGTGCTGATGGCTGAGACAGCACCACATCCCCAGCAGAAAGAAAGAAAAGTCCCACACAGACCCAGACGGTCCATCCTTCACAGCCCGACCAAGCCAGACACATCCAGACGCTCCGTCCTTCACAGACCGACCAAGCCAGGCACACCCAGACAGTCCGTCCTTCACAGACCGACCAAGCCAGGCACACCCAGACAGTCCGTCCTTCACAGACCGACCAAGCCAGGCATACCCAGACGGTCCGTCCTTCACAGACCGACCAAGCCAGGCACACCCAGACAGTCCGTCCTTCACAGACCGACCAAGCCAGGCACACCCAGACGTTCCGTCCTTCACAGACCGACCAAGCCAGGCACACCCAGACGGTCCGTTCTTCACAAACCGACCAAGCCAGACATACCCAGACGGTCCGTCCTTCACAAACCGACCAAGCCAGACATACCCAGACGGTCCATTCTTAATAGACCCACCAAGCCGGACAGACCCTAAGACTAGGGTCAGGGCTAAGGTTATTCTTAGGTTGGGGTTAACATCAAAGTTGGGTAGGATAGGGGTTAATTTTAGGTTTAAGTGAACAAGCACAAACGCAGGTCAAATCTCTTCTTGTACCATTCAGTCCTTTGAAACGCACCTCCAACCTCTCCATTAAGTCACCCAATCACATTAAGTTGCCCCAGATCTGCCTCCAAGACATATTTGAGTAAGTGAAACTCCCTATGTGCAATTTTTGGGGAACCATTTTGTCTCGACAGAGAACCAGTGGACAAATATCCCAGAATGGAATGCTAACAACATCATTATTCACCAGATGTACCCCCATAGTTTCACAGAGTAGCCTGGGTTTCACACCCATAGTTTCACAGAATAGCCTGGGTTTCACACCTGTAGTTTCACAGAATAGCCTGGGTTTCACACCTGTAATTTCACAGAATAGCCTAGGTTTCACACCCATAGTTTCACAGAGTAGCCTGGATTTCACACCCATAGTTTCACAGAATTGCCTGGGTTTCACACCCGTAGTTTCACAGAATAGCCTGGGTTTCACACTGTAAACCCACTTGTATAATATACAGCAGATTGTCTTCAATGGCTACTGTCCTTCCATCACCCCTCATAACTATAAAATAACAATGATAATTAAATGAACTAAAATAATGATAATAACGGCACCATGACATTTATTTAAATGGCTCTCCAGCAGCTTCATAACTCTGAGTGTGGGCCACAGAGCTCTGACTCAACATACGACGCATTCAGCACGCTAACAAGGCTGTGGGTGGTGTCCAACCGCATCCTGACGGAGAAGTGCTCGTCCGAAGGTCCTCATTGACCCGTGATCACCGTGGGCAGCCGGGTGCCGTGGAGATGCCGTGGCTCGTTAGCGGGAGACTCTTTGGAAAGACAAACACGTTAATTATCTCCATGGTGTCGTTAATAAGCTCAGCTCTGTGCAGTTTAGAAAAGCAAGGAGCATCGTAACGGAAAGCAGTGGAGAACCTCAGTGACTGAGCACCGCACATCATCAGAGCTGGTAAAGTAGAGAAGCTCACTTTTCTAAAGAGGTATCTTAAAAACCGGTAAAGGACAGCTGCGCTGTCACACTTCAGGACCCAGTGGGGAACGTGGAGGTTACGGTGAACGTTACATTCCGGGTCACCAGCGGCTAAACATGGTGTCAGCTGCACATATGTGTGCCGATTTAACACACAGACAGTCGATTTAACACCTGTAAACCAGGTCTCACACTCATTGGTCTGTCTCCAGGTCTGCTACAAAAGACGACAAACTGAAAGAAAGGCAGAGAGAGAGAGAGAGAGAGAGAGAGGGAGAGAGAGAGAGAGAGAGAGAGGGAGAGAGAGAGGGAGAGAGAGAGAGGGAGAGAGGGAGAGAGAGAGAGGGAGAGAGGGAGAGAGTGTAGAATAGAACGGTGTAGGGATACAGATGGAGATATTGAGAGAGCGAGCCAAAGGAGTGACACCCCCTAAACAACATGGACACACACACACACACTTAAACTCTCTCCAACACACAGGGGCCAATGGTTTCGCCAGGCTCTTCATTCCACTCGTCTGAAGAAATCACACGGCTCCTGTCCCTGCATGTGATTCCTCATCGGCCTACATCTGCATGTCACAACCTCATGGTGGAGGATGACTTATGGACACCACGAAGAGCTGGAGGAAAGCGCATGGGGTCGACGGGGGCGTGTTTACCTTCTGGCCTGCTGACCTGAATGAACAACCAGCCTGTTGGTCAAGACGGTACTGCGGGTCAAGCCATCTAGAGATGTAGGATTCGTAGGCCGTTCAGAGTAAGCTACCACTCACGTTAACTTAGGACCACGACCCCCATTGTGTAAGTATGTGTATATGCAGTACATATATATTATGCAGAAGGGGGTCTAGAGACCTGTGTATATGTGTGTGTGTGTGTGTGTGTGAAGGATGTGTGTGTGTGTGTGTGTGTGTGTGTGTGTGTGTGAAGGATGTGTGTGTGTGTATGTGTGTGTTTGTGTGTGTGTGTGTGAAGGATGTGTGTGTGTGTGTGTGTGTGAAGGATGTGTGTGTGTGTGTGTGTGTGTGTGTGTGTGTGTGTGTGAATGATGTGTGTGTGTGTGTGTGTGTGTCAGAACCCTCAGCCAACACAGGATAAAAACTACAAGCCTAGGAATGAAGACCCCTGGAATGAGAACACAGGAGTAGAACAGCCATCTGTCTCACACACACACATACACATACACACTCATCATTCACACACACACACACACACACACACACACACACATCATTCACACACACACACACACACACACACATCATTCACACACACACACACACACACTCATCATTCACACACACACACACACACACTCATCATTCACACACACACACACACACACACTTACCCAACAACACACACGTCATCAGATTTCAGAACCAACACGATCCCTCTTGGCTTCGCACCGAAACACTCTTAGCATCTCAACCCACTGTTTCATTTCCTGTCCATCTCAACCCACTGTTTCATTTCCTGTCCGTCTCAACCCACTGTTTCATTTCCTGTCCGTCTCAACCCACTGTTTCATTTCCTGTCCGTCTCAACCCACTGTTTCATTTCCTGTCCGTCTCAACCCACTGTTTCATTTCCTGTCCGTCTCAACCCACTGTTTCATTTCCTGTCCGTCTCAACCCACTGTTTCATTTCCTGTCCGTCTCAACCCACTGTTTCATTTCCTGTCCGTCTCAACCCACTGTTTCATTTCCTGTCCGTCTCACCCCACTGTTTCATTTCCTGTCCGTCTCAACCCACTGTATACATTTCCTGTCCGTCTCAACCCACTGCATAATTTCCAGTCCGTCTCAACCCACTGTATAATTTCCAGTCCGTCTCAACCCACTGTATACCTTTCCTTTCTGTCTCAACCCACTGTTTAATTTCCTCTCCAACTCAACCAACTGTATAATTTCCTGTCCGTCTCAATCCACTGTGTCATTTCCTGTCCGTCTCAACCCACTGTATAATTTCCTCTCCGTCTCCAGCTGAAAGCCCTGAAAACACCCGACTAGCTCAAAATGGTCGTCCCATGGCGTTGATTACCACTTTATTTTGCACTCATACCAAAAAATAACCATGTCCAGATGGTTGAGTGCAAGATGATGGGATGTGTGTAACTCTGTTTACGGAGGTCTACGGGTCCAGACCTGCTGTCAGGTGGCTAACCCCAGCCTTAGAACCAGCCCAGTCCTAACACCAGCCTTAGAACCAGCTCAGCCCTAACCCCATCCTTAGAACCAGCCCAGTCCTAACCCCAGCCTTAGAACCAGCCCAGTCCTAACACCAGCCTTAGAACCAGCGCAGCCCTAACCCCATCCTTAGAACCAGCCCAGTCCTAACCCCAGCCTTAGAACCAGCCCAGACCTAACCCCAGCCTTAGAACCAGCCCAGTCCTAACCCCAGCCTTAGAACCAGCCCAGTCCCAACCCCAGCCTTAGAACCAGCCCAGTCCTAACCCCAGCCTTAGAACCAGCCCAATCCTAACCCCCCAACACTATTAGCAGACGAGATAAAAGTGAAGCTACATTCTAGTGCCTCCCATTTACTTTCTATCCTTGTTGTCATGCTGTCTTTCCTCTGTGCTGGGATGAAAGACAGGTTCAAAGCCTTGTTTGCTTGAAACCAGAACAGTTTCTTTCTCCGTGTTCTTTCACAAACAGTTACGTCTGCCGCTGGCTTTAACCTGGATGCTGTGACTGAGATATCTGCCCATGCTGACGTGTGAACAGCTTTTTCTCCCTGAATATGTCCCGGTAAGTTGCTACGGTAGCAGTCTGTTCCTCCATAGTGCTAACCACAGGCTGAATTTCCAAAAACAGACGTTCTTCCTAAACCTTTTAAAACTGTAAGACAGCTGAGAGCCTAAGTAGCAAGCTTACATACAGTAGACATGGTTGATATGCTAAATTAATACCAATTGTAGCACGATCACTTATCTTGATTAGCATGAGACGTTTTAACTGAAGGGGGAGAGTAAAGAGCCCATGCTTCGATGTTCACAACAAAATAGCCTTGTTTCCAGCTATGAGCTGGACATGGGCTGACAGTGTGTGTCCTCTGGTTTCTCTAAAACCATAATTTTCCAGTCACACGCACAGCTGATTCGGTACCTGGTCCCAATGGATCAGGGCAGTTCAAACTCCCTCTGTTTGTCGTCACGTTAACAGCGGCGATTTGACGATGCAGGCATAAGTAATGATCTCTCTAGCGGTATGTTCTTATTTCTGCCTGTACCCCCAGCACGCCCCTGCCTATGTGTTACATTAGGGAAGTCTCCATACAGTCACCCGGTCTGTATGAATACGCACACATGCATTCTCTATCAAAATGCCAAGACGTTCAGCGAAATGAGATCCTGTCTCTTCCCCACTCCTCCCTCAGGTCATAAGCATTCATAGAGTTCAGCTATGAGACAGGGGAAAGGGAGACAAAGAGGGAAAGAGGGACAGAGAGAGGGGGAGAGGGGGAGAGAGAGGGGGAGAGAAATGGAGAAAAGGACAGAGAGAGGAGGAAAAGGGAGAGAGAGAGAGAGTCACTTTGATACTATTCACAAAAGCACCTGGTCATGTTTCACCACTCTCAGTGCAAAAAATACAAAATATAAACTCTAAGCACAGCTGACATTTACTAGAAAAACAAGATCAAACATCAGTGCCGTCTAGAAAGATATGTTTCATATTGAAATACATGATGATCATGCAAAGTACATGCGTAGGTTTTGATATGATTTTCTTCTCGACTGTAAATGATCATTTACTATCACTATGCTCAAGGTTCCTAACTGATCATCACTCAACCATCTGGTGAATATAATGGATGTATTTTACATTGTTGTGCCTGCTATGTACAGATAGAAAAGGACAGAATCACCACCACAAGGCCATTGATTTGTATGTGAACTCAGTGGGATTCAAACCCACAACCTTGGTGTTGGTAGTGTGAGCCACAGAAGCATTGCCTACAATACAATAATGTCATGAACAGGACACGATTGTCATTCACAGTACTAAACACAACTGGTAACTATGTGACCATATAAACCATGTGAACACTGGTGGTTTCTTTCAACATGGAGCAGAACAGACAGAAAGGCAGAATGAAGAAACAGGGTCAAAACTACAGACTGAACTACTGTGAACCATCACAAGTACATCTTTGTTGATAAAGCAGGCTTCTACCTGGAAAACTCAACAGTGTTGGCACAACATCATTGGCCAATGAGCACCTGTCCATGTGCCTGGACGTGGGGGAAACATTCATGTGTGTAGCCATATCTGAAGATGGGGTGGTAGGACATTAGACACTTATTGGGTGTTAGAATGCTGTGGTTGCACACCTCACTGAGTTCCTCAATTAAATTGTGTTTGATAATGTTTGGATCCACCATTCAGAGGTGATTCAGGAATGGTTTTGAGCCAATCCCTGACTCCTGACCCTAGACCTGCCCCATAATCTCCTTTTCATTATGGAGGTGGAAGGTCTATGACCACCATCCACATGATCATGTCACCCTCCTACAGCTCATGGATAAGACGTCATGACGTCACGTTTGGATTTGCCATGCCAAAAGAACTACCCCGCAGCGGATCCTAAATGAAGATATTAATTGTGACATGGACATGCCAAGGACAGAATTGATGTAAATTTGTTTAGTGTGTGCGCTGACATTTCACAAATTTCTTTCTGACTGTATTTGTTACAATTGATTAGACAATCCCATGTTGAAATAAAACTTGCATCAGTAGAGAGGGGTAACAGAGCCTGGTGAGGATTACAGGGGTAACAGAGCCTGGTGAGTATTACAGGGGTAACAGAGCCTGGTGAGTATTACAGGGGTAACAGAGCCTGGTGAGGATTACAGGGGTAACAGAGCCTGGTGGCTATTACAGGGGTAACAGAGCCTGGTGAGGATTAGAGGGGTAACAGAGCCTGGTGAGGATTACAGGGGTAACAGAGCCTGGTGACTATTACAGGGGTAACAGAGCCTGGTGAGTATTACAGGGGTAACAGAGCCTGGTGAGGATTAGAGGGGTAACAGAGCCTGGTGAGGATTACAGGGGTAACATAGCCTGGTGAGGATTACAGGGGTAACAGAGCCTGGTGAGTATTACAGGGGTAACAGAGCCTGGTGAGTATTAGAGGGGTAACAGAGCCTGGTGAGGATTAGAGGGGTAACAGAGCCTGGTGAGGATTAGAGGGGTAACAGAGCCTGGTGAGGATTAGAGGGGTAAGAGAGCCTGGTGAGGATTAGAGGGGTAAGAGAGCCTGGTGAGGATTAGAGGGGTAACAGAGCCTGGTGAAGACTAACAGCCTGGCGACTGGTGAGTCACATGCAGAAGGACAGAACGTGCCACATGGCCTCCGAATCCCGTAATCTAATCGGGCCTGTGTGCAACCAAACTTGGGTGGATAAACAAACAGCAGATGCCTTCCATTCTGGTCAAGAAAGGAAACAGAGCGACTCAGCGAGGACAGAAGGCTGGGCAGACTCCTGGAACAGTATAACCGTGGCAGAGAGTGCAATGAGCAGACACCCCCACACACACCCCCCCCACACCCCCATACACACACCCAAACACACACACCCCCACACACACACCCCCACACACACACATGCACACACGAACCCAAACACACACACACACAGGCTGCAGTGTAAACATGAGAAGGACCTCTACAGGGTTTTGGGTCATCGCATCAGAACTTCCTTGACAGCATTCAGCTCATCACAGTGTGCTCAGCTACTGCAGGTGTTGAAGAATTCAACACACACACACCCGGCACTGCTGCAGTCTGATTACTGTCTGTGTTTAGGGACTGTGTTAACTGACAGTGTTAAGGGATGGAAACTGAACACCAAGATGCACGCCAAATACCAAAAACCCTGTGTTACAGAGAGGAGGATGTATGTTCACATCCATCTGAAATAAACACTCCCATCTCAAACCGAACCAGCTGCTCCTCGTCTGTCAGAGGGTATTAGCCCACAAGGTGGTCAAACAAGGAGGTCAAATGTGAAACTCTTGTCAGTTCCCTAAACAAGGACAAGTAATCTGTTTGGAATCAAGAATTTAAAAAAAACTAAAATTAGTGTTAGTGTGTGTATGTGTGTGTGGGTGTGTTAGTGTTAGTGTGTGTGTGTGTGTGTGTGTGTGTGTGTGGGGGGGTGTGTTAGTGTTAGTGTGTGTGTGTGTGGGGGGGTGTGTTAGTGTTAGTGTGTGTGTGTGACAGGGAGTGTTAGTGTTAGTGTGTGTGTGTGTGTGAGGGAGTGTGTTAGTGTTAGTGTGTATGTGTGTGTGTGGGGGGGTGTGTATGTGTTAGTGTGTGTGTGTGTGTGTGAGGGAGTGTGTTAGTGTTAGTGTGTGAGGGAGTGTGTTAGTGTTGGTATGTATGTGTGGGGTGGAGGGTTGTTTGTGTCGGTGTGTGAGGGGGTGTGTTAGTGTTAGTGTGTGTGTGGGGGGGGGTGTGTTAGTGTTAGTGTGTGTGTGTGAGGGGGTGTGTTAGTGTTAGTGTGTGTGTGTGAGGGAGTGTGTTAGTGTTGGTATGTGTGTGTGAGGGGGTGTGTTAGTGTTAGTGTGTGTGTGTGAGGGGTGTGTTAGTGTTAGTGTGTGTGTGTGAGGGGGTGTGTTAGTGTTAGTGTGTGTGTGTGTGAGGGGGTGTGTTAGTGTTAGTGTGTGTGTGTGTGAGGGGGTGTGTTAGTGTTAGTGTGTGTGTGTGAGGGGGTGTGTTAGTGTGTGTGTGTGAGGGGGTGTGTTAGTGTTAGTGTGTGTGTGAGGGGGTGTGTTAGTGTTAGTGTGTGTGTGTGAGGGGGTGTGTTAGTGTGTGTGTGTGAGGGGGTGTGTTAGTGTTAGTGTGTGTGTGAGGGGGTGTGTTAGTGTTAGTGTGTGTGTGAGGGGGTATGTTAGTGTTAGTGTGTGTGTGTGAGGGGGTGTGTTAGTGTTAGTGTGTGTGTGTGAGGGGGTGTGTTAGTGTTGGTATGTGTGTGTGAGGGGGTGTGTTAGTGTTAGTGTGTGTGTGTGAGGGGGTGTGTTAGTGTGTGTGTGAGGGGGTGTGTTAGTGTTAGTGTGTGTGTGAGGGGGTGTGTTAGTGTTAGTGTGTGTGTGTGAGGGGGTGTGTTAGTGTGTGTGTGAGGGGGTATGTTAGTGTTAGTGTGTGTGTGTGAGGGGGTGTGTTAGTGTTAGTGTGTGTGTGTGAGGGGGTGTGTTAGTGTTAGTGTGTGTGTGTGAGGGGGTGTGTTAGTGTTAGTGTGTGTGTGGGGGGGGGTGTGTTAGTGTTAGTGTGTGTGTGTGAGGGGGTGTGTTAGTGTTAGTGTGTGTGTGAGGGGGTATGTTAGTGTTAGTGTGTGTGTGTGTGAGGGGGTGTGTTAGTGTTAGTGTGTGTGTGTGAGGGGGTGTGTTAGTGTTAGTGTGTGTGTGTGAGGGGGTGTGTTAGTGTTAGTGTGTGTGTGGGGGGGGGTGTGTTAGTGTTAGTGTGTGTGTGTGAGGGGGTGTGTTAGTGTTAGTGTGTGAGGGAGTGTGTTATTGTTAGTGTGTGTGTGTGAGGGGGTATGTTAGTGTTAGTGTGTGTGTGTGAGGGGGTGTGTTAGTGTTGGTGTGTGTGTGTGAGGGGGTGTGTTAGTGTTAGTGTGTGTGTGTGAGGGAGTGTGTTAGTGTTGGTATGTGTGTGTGAGGGGGTGTGTTAGTGTTAGTGTGTGTGTGTGAGGGGTGTGTTAGTGTTAGTGTGTGTGTGTGAGGGGGTGTGTTAGTGTTAGTGTGTGTGTGTGTGAGGGGGTGTGTTAGTGTTAGTGTGTGTGTGTGTGAGGGGGTGTGTTAGTGTTAGTGTGTGTGTGTGAGGGGGTGTGTTAGTGTGTGTGTGTGAGGGGGTGTGTTAGTGTTAGTGTGTGTGTGAGGGGGTGTGTTAGTGTTAGTGTGTGTGTGTGAGGGGGTGTGTTAGTGTGTGTGTGTGAGGGGGTGTGTTAGTGTTAGTGTGTGTGTGAGGGGGTGTGTTAGTGTTAGTGTGTGTGTGAGGGGGTATGTTAGTGTTAGTGTGTGTGTGTGAGGGGGTGTGTTAGTGTTAGTGTGTGTGTGTGAGGGGGTGTGTTAGTGTTGGTATGTGTGTGTGAGGGGGTGTGTTAGTGTTAGTGTGTGTGTGTGAGGGGGTGTGTTAGTGTGTGTGTGAGGGGGTGTGTTAGTGTTAGTGTGTGTGTGAGGGGGTGTGTTAGTGTTAGTGTGTGTGTGTGAGGGGGTGTGTTAGTGTGTGTGTGAGGGGGTATGTTAGTGTTAGTGTGTGTGTGTGAGGGGGTGTGTTAGTGTTAGTGTGTGTGTGTGAGGGGGTGTGTTAGTGTTAGTGTGTGTGTGTGAGGGGGTGTGTTAGTGTTAGTGTGTGTGTGGGGGGGGGTGTGTTAGTGTTAGTGTGTGTGTGTGAGGGGGTGTGTTAGTGTTAGTGTGTGTGTGAGGGGGTATGTTAGTGTTAGTGTGTGTGTGTGTGAGGGGGTGTGTTAGTGTTAGTGTGTGTGTGTGAGGGGGTGTGTTAGTGTTAGTGTGTGTGTGTGAGGGGGTGTGTTAGTGTTAGTGTGTGTGTGGGGGGGGGTGTGTTAGTGTTAGTGTGTGTGTGTGAGGGGGTGTGTTAGTGTTAGTGTGTGAGGGAGTGTGTTATTGTTAGTGTGTGTGTGTGAGGGGGTATGTTAGTGTTAGTGTGTGTGTGTGAGGGGGTGTGTTAGTGTTGGTGTGTGTGTGTGAGGGGGTGTGTTATTGTTAGTGTGTGTGTGAGGGGGTGTGTTATTGTTAGTGTGTGTGTGTGTGAGGGGGTGTGTTATTGTTAGTGTGTGTGTGTGTGGGGTGGAGGGTTGTTTGTGTCGGTGTGTATGTCTGAGTGTTGGTGTGTGTTAGTGCGTTTATGAGTGTTAGTGTCTGTGGATTTGTGGGTGTTAGTGTTGCTGTGTGTGTGTGTGTGTGTGTGTGTGTGTGAACACAGTCTGTTGGGAACCTGATACACACCACAGAGTCTTAATGGGAGAGAAGGCCGTATGTTCAGGAGACACAAATAAAACATTGTTAGAAATATTTCTAAATATAGCAGCACTTCTTCCCTGGTCCCTGAAGCCCATTTTACACCGTCTGGATTGGTGAACATCACAGCTACGCATCCAGCCAACCCCAACCCCCCCTTTCTCACTCTTTTTCTCTCGCACACACCATCACACCATCTCAGGAGGAACAGATCATTTACATAATGAGACACAGCCACCGCAACAAAGCCCAAATAAACACGGGAGCCATCAGTCAACAGAGGACTATGAGGTTCCTCCTTCACAACCCCCCCCACTGCTCCAGGGCCACAGTAGGAGAACACACTCCTCTCCAGAGAGAACGACCCCACAGACACAGGAGTTTGATTGGAACAGGTGGAAAAAGGGGAGGAGGGGGCAGCGTTTGGGGAGAAAATGAGCATACCTCCAGCTCAGAGCGAGTGTGTGTGTGTGTGTGCAGTTGAGGGACGGTGAACTCAGAGTCAGTGAGATGTGAGGTGATTAAAGGACCATGAAAAAGATGTAGTGAAGGGGATACAATTGTGAGAGGAAAATATAATGACAGGATGAGATGGTGAGATGGTGAGATGGTGTGAGAGTGAGAGGGTGAGGGGGAGGAGATGAGGAGGAAAAGATGGTTAGAGGAGGAGATGTTTAGGAGAAGGAAATGGTGAGAGGAGGAGATGATGATGAGGGGAATACGAGGAGATGTTAAGAGAATAAGGTAAGCTAATGATGTTTCCATGTCAACAGAACTCGATGGCTGCCTCCTCTCTTCATGAGACTGATTGGTAATCACTTCCCTATTCACTGGAGATTTGGTAACAGTGTTCCAGCAGTCAGCAAACCCACTCCGTTATCCTGTTCTGTCCATGAAAAACAACAAGACAGACAGTCATATTTCATTACCTCACTGAAAATACACACTGAAAAAATCCTGAAATCATATGACTGTGCTAAGTCTCACCTGCTCTGTGATTCAACTTCATGTTCTGTCAGGTGTCAGTTGAGATGTTAATCTGTGATATGTAATTTAATGTTCATGTAGAGGAGAAAATGTCTCACTGCAGCAGCCAATTTAGAGGGAGACACAAAGCGAGAAAGGAGACAAAGACAGAGAAAGCGCAGTTAAGAGAAAGAGAGAGAGAGAGAGAGAGAGAGAGAAGGCCTTGATCTAACACTAATCCATTAGAAACAGCAGAAATTAACCTCAGTATTGTGCTTGGCGTATATATTTGTGTGAAAAGCACCAGAGAGACTGAAAAAACTGTAACAGATTAATTAATCACTAATTGCATCCCCAATACCTTCCGTGCATGTTCCCCTCAGAGATATACTCAGTCTTCATTCTCTGTCATTTAGGAGCTAAATTAATTGTGTGTCTCTGAGGAATCGTCCTGCAGGCAGTTTACAGTATATCATGTTTCCACAAGGCATTTAAGTTCGTTAACATACTATAGATATGTGTGTATATATATATAGCGAGAGAGAGAGAGAAAGAGAGAGAGATTTAAAGCAGAAGCAAAGTATGTGAAGAATGAAAGTGTATGTTTTGGCAGAATTGTTTAAGGACAATTAACTTTGGTGTACCCATTAAAATTGCAAGTAAATGTGTGTGCGTGTGTGTTGTAGTGGGTGTGTTGGAATGTTTGTGTGTTGTAGTGTGTGTGTGTGTGTGTTGGAGTGTTTGTGTGTTGTAGTGTGTGTGTGTGTGTGTGTGTGTTGGAGTGTTTGTGTGTTGTAGTGTGTGTGTGTGTGTGTGTTAATGCAGAAAATGGTCAGATCATTACAGGCTTCAATCCAACCATAGAATTAGACACGCCCACTCCGAGATACCAACATAGAATTAGACACGCCCACTCCGAGATACCAACATAGAATTAGACACGCCCACTCCGAGATACCAACATAGAATTAGACACGCCCACTCCGAGATACCAACATAGAATTAGACACGCCCACTCCGAGATACCAACAAAATCAATCACTGAATGACAGACAGAGAGAGAAAGGAGTTTTCTGATAAGGCAGGCATCTGCTCCACTTCTCGTGGCTTAACCAAAGCCCCTGCTAACTCTTGAGCGGTCTTTGGTGTTTGCACTCCGGCAGGCTGTACCAGGACAGTACCAGGACTTTACCAGGACTACACCAGCACTACACCAGGACTGCACCAGGACTGCACCAGGGCTGCACCAGGACTGCACCAGGGCTGCACCAGGGCTGCACCAGGACAAACACGCATGTCTTACTTCTCTAATGGAGTTTTGCCTACATGAATCCTAATGAAACTGCACTGTTGAGTTGAGTAACCTACAGATCAATGCAGTCAATAGCACTAACCACCACACGTGTTGACCAAAGCTGCCTGGGTGGGGGAAACTCCTCCCTTTAACTGATCACATCTAGAGTTCAAACTGCCTGCGCAACTCCTCAAGTGTGCTGTTTTTTAAATGCTGGTTTTAATGTGTTGGTTTTAATAGGGTGGTTTTAATGTTGTCAGGTCCTGGCACGTCCTGGCCTGCCGACGCCCTCTCTCCCTCATTTGGCCCATGGTCTCCTGTTTGTCATTATCTCCATCACCTGTGTTCCTGACCAGGTCCCTATTTAAATTCCTCCTTCCCATATGTATCTTGTAGGTGCCTGTTAGGTTTTGTTTCAGTGTAACATTGTCTCCGTTATCGTGTCATAGTGTCAGTTTTCTTAGCACTTAGTTCTTTTTATTAAAGGTTCTTCATTCTCCCTGCAATTTTCTCAGGCCTCCCACATGTGGCGTTACTAATGCCCTTTCCCTAACCTTACCAAGAAGTTGCTGATCAACAGATAATTTGTTGAGCAATTGTTGATAGTATTACTATCTACAGAACATCTACAAATGGAAACTGGGACTCTCAGAATAAAGTGTAAGAAATGGAAAAGCCTTTAAACATTCCATTACTTCTAGACATCGATGTCATTGAGGACAGGACACCTACACAAACAGCTCTGATTATGTTGTTTCGAGACTGAATTGGTTCTCTTCTGAATATCTGAGATTAACAATAAAGACTTTATTTTGCTTAAACACCAACAGGCTTGACTAACCTCCAGCGGCTCTCCTTGACATTGTGGAGTATGGAAAATTTTTGCAATATATTATAATAAAAACTTCTCAGAGTCTGGTATAACAGTTGATTATTTCAAGTTGAATTATGTGGATCCACGGGAACAACCATCATGACAAAGAGAGTTCAAGTACAGAGACCAACACAGAGTAAGTCATGACAGATTGTTCTGATTATGCATTTCAAGTTTCAAGCTTATATCCTCCTCCTACAGTACAGATGACGGAATTAGCATTTGCAGAATGTACATACAAGGCCTAGTAGCCACTACGGTGTAGTCTAAATATGCAAGGTTACACAAATAGCTCCAGGAGACAGAAAATCATAGAATGTTGGTTGCCCAGACAACCCGGTCAAAGACTGAGATATAACAATCTGGACAGTTACTACATGGAGACTTAAGTTAACTATGCTCTTCCCAATAAGGAATAGAGCTCTGTTCACCTGTAGGATGTAAGTAATAATAACCCCCTGCTGTTCAAGAGCTTCCTCCTAAAGAATAGTCTCTTATGGTGGTTTTATGGCACAGGCAGAGGCCTGTTTCTCTTATTGCTTAAAGGAGCTAAGGCCCCTGCTCAGGTGACATTGCATTCATCACTGCCCCTGAACACACAGAGAGAAAGACTAGTTTTTAGCATATGCTAATTGATCAAACATACGGAGTACAAAACTCTTCTATAAAATAATTAATAAATAAGAATGCCAATAAATACATTTTCTACAACATCTAAAGGCTGCTAGATGGCTTGGTGTGACCTCTGACCATCTGATAATAAGTTTTCAGACTTTTCTGAACTGACAACAAATCACAGCCTTGCCAGAAGTGTGCCCTCTGAGCCCATTTTGAATAATTTTTTAAATGGCAAAAATCTAAAATATGTAAAATATTTTCCAAATAACATATTTTCGCATAAACGTATGTGTTCCGAACACATTTACCAATAAGTCACAAATTACATTTTTCTAAAGTATTTCAAAAATATTATTTGTCTAATTTAATTCATTTTTATATGTATCCAAAAAGTTAATTTTAAACATGGATTTCCCAGAAAAGTGTCCATACAAAAAAAAAAAAAAGACTAAAAAAATGGATAAATACAGGAAAATATGTATTGGTAAATATAGGTAAATATGGATACATATGGGTAAATATAGGTAAATATGGGTAGATATGGGTAAATATAGGAAAATAAATATAGGAATATATGGGTAAATGTAGGTAAATATAGTTAAATATAGGACAATATGGGTAGATATGGGTAAATATATATGAATATGGGTACAAATAGGTACATAAGGGATAGATATGGGTAAATATATATAAAATATATATAAGTAAATAAATGAATATGGGTAAAAATAGGTACATAAGGGTAAATATATGAATATATATAGGTAAATATGGTAGATATGGGTAAGAATATGAATATATCTAGGTAAATATGGTAGATATGGGTAAATATATGAATATATAGGTAGAAATGGTAGATATGGGTAAATATATGAATATATATTGGTAAATATGGTAGATATGGGTAAATATATGAATATATATGGGTAAATATGGTAGATATGGGTAAATATATGAATATATATAGGTATAGCTGCAGTGCTGGCCCAGGGTGTTGCAGCTGCTCCTCACAGTGAGATTCAGACAGTTAGTTGTTCCTGGGTCCAGTGGTCTCAGAGCAAATGTGCAACTGCAGCATACGTTTGAATCCAGCCCACTGCTCTTTCAGCAAGAACGCTTTCTCCACAACCGCTATCCAATAGAAGCGTACAAATTCCCCAAAAGATATATTTAAAAAACAAACATATTGGGCATTCACAGATCCTCACGAAAACATGCCAGAGGGAGGGATTATTCACATGTCTACAGTAGGTCCTACATAAGGACTGGTTCTATTCAGATACAGTGTAATTTAAAATGCTTGTCAGCTTAGAACAGAACTCTAAAAAACATTCGTAATATACACCTTTTTCTCTCTCTACACATACAAATACATATAAAGAGATTCACACAGTTAGTTACTGCTAGTCACTCATTCACACATTGTTAAACTGCCCGCTAAATGAGTCAGAGCTGACACACAGTGCCTCTGTCTTCTGAGCTCATCACTCCGTCCTCCAGCTCCAAACATTTGATCCCCTGAGTTGCCAGCAAGCCCGGGGGTTATAAGGAGGGTCACACACCTGCCAGAGGTGTTACTGAGGGACGAGTCCACAGCCACCTTGTGGTGAGAAATACGGGCTATGGTTCGCCTTCCCCAAACGGAGAGCAATGAGGCCGTACGAAGCTCCCCTTAGTCACAGCTTTGTGTGACCTAAAGAAAATCTATTTGAGGCTAGCCTAGAACCCAGGGGAAATTTTTTTGCTGACATGGTCAGTGTGATTTTGTAATTATAGGCCAGTCAGAAATACCACCGGATCTTTCGAGCTTTGGCTCAGTCTGTTTTCTAAAAGAGGGACTTGGCCGGGTTGTGTCTCTCCCCATCAAACCCTCACCAGGGGGACAGCCTAACCCAAACAGAGGTTTCTAAAACATTGGACGGCAGAAGAGACATTGTTTAGCTTATAGGTCAGTATAAATATTTAAAAAACCCACAATGCATTACACATGAAGGGGTGTGTACTCTGAGATATTATTATTTCCCATCTCTGTGTAAAGAGGTCATTGTCATCAGCACTGTTAGACACACGTAACCGCAATTCTGGAAGATTATCTTCTGATGACAGAAAATAAAACAGAGTGTATCTACAACAATCCAATCCCCGCTCTAATCCAAACATCTCGAATCGATACATAATCCGGTACCTACATGTCCTGTGATCCTTTGAGCCGTCGCTTTGATGAAAGATGGAACTCAGATACAGTGGGGAGAACAAGTATTTGATACACTGCCGATTTTGCAGGTTTTCCCACTTACAAAGCATGTAGAAGTCTGTAATTCTTATCATAGGTACACTTCAACTATGAGTGACGGAATGTAAAAAATCCAGAAAATCACATTGTATGATTTTTAAGTAATTAATTTAAATTTTATTGCATGACATAAGTATTTGATACATCAGAAAAGCAGAACTTAATATTTGGTACAGAAACCTTTGTTTGCAATTACAGAGATCATACGTTTCCTGTAGTTCTTGACCAGGTTTGCACACAGTGCAGCAGGGATTTTGGCCCACTCCTCCATACAGACCTTTTCCAGATCCTTCAGATTTCGGGGCTGTCACTGGGCAATACAGACTTTCAGCTCCCTCCAAAGATTTTCTATTGGGTTCAAAGTCCTGGACTGGCAAGGCCACTCCAGGACCTTGAGATGCATCTTAGTTGCCCTGGCTGTGTGTTTTGGGTCGTAGTCATGCTGGAAGACCCAGCCACGACCCATCTTCAATGCTCTTACTGAGGGAAGGAGGTTGTTGGCCAAGAGCTTGCTATACATGGCCCCATCCAGCCTCCCTTCAATACAGTGCGGTCGTCCTGCCCCCTTTGTAGAAAAGCATCCCCAAAGAATGATGTTTCCACCTCCATGGTTCACGGTTGGGATGGTGTTCTTGGGGTTGTACTCATCCTTCTTCTTCCTACAAACACGGCGAGTGGAGTTTAGACCAAAAAGCTCTATTTTTGTCTCATCAGACAACATGACCTTCTCCCATTCCTCCTCTGGATCATCCAGATGGTCATTGGCAAACTTCATACAGGCCTGGACATGCGCTGGCTTGAGCAGGGGGACCTTGCGTGCGCTGCAGGATTTTGATCCATGACGGCGTAGTGTGTTACTAATGGTTTTCTTTGAAACTGTGGTCCCAGCTCTCTTCAGGTCATTGACCAGGTCCTGCCGTGTAGTTCTGGGCTGATCCCTCACCTTCCTCATGATCATTGATGCCCCACGAGGTGAGATCTTGCATAGAGCCCCAGACCGAGGGAGATTTACTGTCATCTTGAACTTCTTCCATTTTCTAATAATAGCTCCAACAGTTGTTGCCTTCTCACCAAGCTGCTTGCCTATTGTCCTGTAGCCCATCCCAGCCTTGTACAGGTCTACAATTTTATCCCCGATGTCCTTACACAGCTCTCTGGTCTTGGCCATTGTGGAGAGGTTGGAGTCTGTTTGATTGAGTGTGTGGACAGATGTCTTATGTCATGCAATAAAATGCCAATTATTTTATTTTTATTCATCCAATGTGATTTTCTGGATGTTTGTTTTAGATCCCGTCTCTCACAGTTGAAGAGTACCTATGATAAAAAATTACAGACCTCTACATGCTTTGTAAGTAGGAAAACCTGCAAAATCGGCAGTGTATCAAATACTTGTTCTCCCCACTGTAAATACAGGCATTCAAACCAGACCCCAAACACCCATCGTGACATGAACAAATGACTTGCATCCAAAGCCGAATTGGATCTTTACAGATAATCACTTAAGCACCCTTCAAGCCTGGCTTGTTTGAACAACACTATAGGTCATCACTACTTGTCTCGTTTGAGTCCAGTCCACACTTATGTAGTCTAAAGCCCATTAGAGCAGTGTGAGCATTTAAACATCAGGAAATG
The DNA here is from genome assembly GCF_011004845.1 of Esox lucius. Classification (NCBI taxonomy): domain Eukaryota; kingdom Metazoa; phylum Chordata; class Actinopteri; order Esociformes; family Esocidae; genus Esox; species Esox lucius. The sequence goes on along the minus strand of NC_047572.1, from coordinate 32,668,330 downwards.
GGTGATGAGAATCGTCAGGAAGGCTGGGTTTTCTCTGCCAGCCCGTTTCATTAATGAGGATAAAAGCATCCCAACAAAGCAGCGGCAGACCATGAGGTCAGGGGTCAGGGTCAATGGCGGAAAAGAGAGAAGGCAGAGGGAGGAATGGATGAAGAAAGAGAGGAAATGGGGAAGAGAGCGAGATGGGAGACGGGAGACACAGGAACCATAGAAAGGATTGGCTGACTGGCTGATTCGTTTTTGCCGCCCAGCAAATGACAATAAGATCCCAGGAGTGGTTCAGACCAACGAGGGCCCAGAAGGCCGGTGTTACACAAAACCCGTTCACCTCATAAAACACACGGCTTTCAGGATTAGCCCGGGCCGCTTGGCTGACACATCATAAAACCCAGGAATTCTGGGGATTTTAAAGGCAGGTCACTGGCCTCGGCTGCACAATGATGGAATCACAGGGGAACTGGGTCTTCTGTAGCTAGTGTGGCTTTTTTCTGCACTGTTTTAGGTGCTCATGAATGATGACTGGAATGGAAGAAGCGAAACCCACAGTCACTGCAACAAATGTGCAAATTTATGAAATATCAAAGAGACCAAAGTATCAAAATAGAGAATTTTTCACAGAACAATACGTTAAATCATCATTTTCCTTTGACCTACAAGTTACATTCACAACTGCATTAATTTGCCAGTATTCTTTTATTTCAGTTTCTGCTTAATATGACTGTAATCTGTTGTTGTTTATCTACTTAAGCTGATTGAACTGACTGTAAATCTCTCTTGACACTAAATGATTCACATGCTAATGTGAAACTCTCTTGATTCAACTGCTAATGTGAAACGGGACTGTTGAAAAGTGTTTTTGAACATACAAAATACAGACCTCTAAAGCACTGAATGTTGCCATGAAATATGTCCGATAGTATTTCAGGCCAGTGAAATTAAGATTATAAAATACTAAAAAGCAGCTTAAATACAAAATAAGGCCCATCTCTGGTCACTAACCCTCTACTGGATTAAATACAAAAAAAATTCAGGGGTTTCAACGCTTTTGCAAGGCATACTGTAGCACAGTCCCCCACAAGAATTATGGGCACCCTAGACGTGACGGTGGCACCGCGTGGCGCAGCGCACCCTCTCCAACACTCCACTTCGCTGGCATCCTAACAGCCGGTCGGAGACGATGGCAGCAGCGCACCCCAATTGACACACCTGCACCTCATCAGTTTTTATGTGGCTATTTATGTTCCCGGTTAAACACCCGCGCCTCACGGGATATTGTGTCCTGTCTGTGTTTGTGACCGTGTGGTGCTGCCTTCTTGCTATTCGCTCCTCACACTAGGGAAATACCAACCAAAAATGTAATTGTTGTATATGAGCTTGATCTATGACTCGTGAAATCATCATTGAATGAAATCTTTTGTAAGAGAAAACAATTTGTCATCAACAAAATATTATTTTGTTCAAAAACAAGCGTGCCGCAATCACTGGCACGACCAGAAAATGTTACAAATAAAATTGTAAATAGAATTGATTTATATTTTCAAATGCATTCACATTACTAAATCATATAACTATTTGGCTACATGCCTTTGGGTTGTTGGTCCTCTGAGGGCTCTGGGACAAAGCAGGACAAAGAGACAGGCAGACAGATACAGTCCACAGAAATACACCAATCACAGGGCCTCTCCAGGCAGCCAAGCTGTCCGTCAGGGCCCATAATGCCAAGCCGTTGTGGGCCCAAAAGGAAACTGGAAAGACAGGTTCTCTAACAGTCTCAAACATGTCAGGGTGGTACGCTGTGATGTCAAGTGGCAGGTCTCCGCGGCAGAGAGCTAGCCCCCTGAGGGTGAAAAGGCCGAGTCTGCATCAGCTAAGGGAAAGACGTCCACTGGAGTATTCCATCCCGGCGCAACCGACACAGTTTCCCCTTTATTCTACTTAGGCTAGGGGTTCCCACTCTTGGGGGTGAGCAGACCATTAATGGGGTGGCAATGCCTTTCTTATTTTGCGGTCAAATATTAATTTTATTTTAACAATTTGCAATAATATATAACAACCTATAAAGTCACTTGCACATACTATGACACACAATTCAGGATACAAACAAGCCGCAAAATATATAAGCAACCATTAGTTAATTACTATCTGTTGTTCCCAGACTTAGATATTTCTATTTCCATAGCTTGGCCTCATACATGTTTTACTACAGGGAAAGACAACAGGTTTTCAGCACCTACATTTCTGTGAACTTTTTCTCAATGTACCTCAGCAGCAGACATATAGTGACCAGTATCTTTGCAACAGTAAAATTCATAGAAAAATGCAAATATTAAATTACATCACACGGAAAGTGATAACTAATGGCTATGCACATTATATTGGCACCCAACTACAGAATTGTGATGACATTTTGTGAGTTCCAAAGCAAATCCTAGCCCATATCTAGGTTAAATAAGTACTTTAGAACTGAGTGCCATACTATCAGCTTAATGGTGTAGCTTTCAATGCAGAAAGGATCATTTCTCCTTTTTCCCAGCAATCAGAAAAATGTACTTTATAAATCCCTATTTACATCAGCAGGCAGTGACTGGGTAGCTCCGTTACATCACCCAGCAATGTTAAATGGATAACATAACACCAGCCAGACATGGTGGGAGAAACAAATGGCCCCCTTTGAATCTGCTCTTTTCGGTTTGCTGAAATCAAAGTCACCCAGGTGATCAGCTGCTAGATTACAGGACTGTAATGAAACTATTGACTGTGTATTGTTCAGCCACTGAAATAAGACCAGCACGGGGGTTAGACACACACATGCACACACACACACACACACACACACACACACAGACACACACAGACACACACAAACACACACAAACACTAAGAACTGTCAAAGACAGGACGGGAGTGGGGACAAACATCAACATGACAACTGTGTGGAAACAGGCTTTGATCCAGTTGATTTCCCAGGTTTGATCCAGTTGATTTCCCAGGCTTTGAGCCAGTTGATTTCCCAGGCTTCGGGAGGATTTGGGAGGCTGGTACTGAGGCCAGGACTTTGAGCAGGTATGTCACAAGGCTTTGACGCATCACTTTGCCTGGACAACTCAGGCTGCCCAGGGCGAAGGGAGGCTAACGCAAACTGATCTGCCTGCCGTGATATCGGAGGGCAGCTGAATCCCTACAACACTGTTCTCTCTCTTTCTCTCGCTCTCCCATTCTGTAATCCAATGTACTAGCACAGAATGTGCTCATATCATACGGAGCAGTGAAGCATGCCCTTTCACAGAGAATAGATTGGGCTTCTTCTGGTTCCTCCATTCTATGACCACCCTTCTACATACTCAAAACGGGGTTCTGACCCGGCTCTGTGTTTCGGACTGACGAAATGCATTACCACACGGAGTACACATGAAGGCAAAGCCATTGCATTCAAATGAGGCACTACACAGTATTGCATTTCAAATCACCTTTACATTCCAAATGAAATACAGTGCTACTGACAGAATAAAGGCCATTAGAAATGCCAAAAGTGCAGGAGTTTGGTGAGATTTTCTGACAGTTTGCACAAATGTTAAGCAGGCACAGGGCTTATGAGCCTCAAATTCCAGTCCATTATTTCCCAGGTTAAATCCCTTCCCTCAATCCTTTATTTTGCTTAAAAATATAAGTTGAATTGATCCAAAGCTTAACTCCATTGCAATGCTGTACACACATGGTGGCTCATTCACTCAGAAGGGCCGGTTAGTGTCTAAGGCTCAAACAAAGTTGATTAAGACCTCTATTGACCTTTCAACCTCTGATGAACATCTCTATATTATGATGATGACTCTGTGTGGGACGGATTGCAGACCCAGTGATGTACAGTAGAGAAAGCAATGATAACTGAGGTGAAAACATCTCAATAGGTGAAAGCATGCACAAGTCAACTGGATTTGACGGCAAGTCCACTTTACCAGGCAGGTAATAAAGCAGTGCTCAGAATATAAAAGGAACAAAATTGTGTGACGACAAAAAAACCAGGATCCCCACTCATTTCTGGAGCAGAAACACATTTTTCAAATAACATGTTTGGAATATTGTCTTAGACATGCATTGAAACAAACCACAATATAATTGAGGTCAGCAGATTTTATCTGCATTTAAATTTTCAGGGCAAATATAGATTTATAAATAAAAAAAAAATAAAAAAAGGTTAACACAAAACAAACAAGCAGCCAGTGGTTCTAATTCCAATATAATAGTTTCTTAATCATAATAAATTTCAATTAGCAGATTGACAAATATTCCATCTGATGCATTAATAGGCTATTGGTAGATTGATTATGCTAGTATAAATCTGATTTATCCAGGATTAATTACAAATGTAATTGGATATGACTCCACACTGGCTGCCTATTGGCCAGTTTATGGTTTGCTATTGGATATATTCTGTTTTGATTGGTTGCCTTGTCATTGATAGCCTCAATTGACAAAATACGCAATCATCGAAACAAAGGGATAAAAGCGTGTGCGTGCCAGCGAGCAAAAGGTCTGCACAAACTCAGTATAGAGCGAACACATCAATTAATCTCGCCGAGGTTTCTCCGGCAACCCTGCCTCCCCTTTGTCTCCATGGCAATGGTTCGCCAGTTTATATCCACACACCGAGCGAGGCTGTAGCCTGGGTTCCAGGCTATTTAGCTTACGTTCCCCGTGTGTTGAATGTATCTATTTAGCTTCAGTGAAACGTGAGGTGAAGGGCCTGCCACCCAGGCTAGCGAGGCTGTTCTAGAGTCGTGCAGAGGGTAATTTTTATGCAATGGGTCATTAGTGCACCAGCACTAATGAAAACAGTACCATAGCAAAATAGTGCACCCACGTCATCACTTAGCATAGAACACCTGTGTGTATGATTGGGATGTGATGTGGAAAGCTGGGTAAATGCAAACCTGGGTAAAAGGTGTAAGCAAGAAGGACAAGGGGATATTTTCAACAGGATGCCAGTGACATTGTTCTTCACCGCCACCACGTTAAGCGTTAAAGCGACAGCACGAACATTCTTCATTTACGATTGCTAACGCTCTCTGAAATACACTGCTGTTTTCACTATGGTGTATTAACTAGCCTAATAATTCTGAAATTTGTATAGATCATTTAAATTATGAAATCAATAAATATTATACACTAGGGTACATGCGCAATAATTAGGTTATAACATGTGCTAATAATAGATGGGTAGTGGTCTGGTCTGTAACCATAAAGCCACATCTGGTCTTGGTGCCGCGCCATCAAGTAGGCTCGTTGGCCTACTATTGTTTTCAGGGGACGTGTACGAGATGAATGAACGCACCGTCGCTTTAAACCATTAATTTAAGAGCAGTGTTGTTCATTGCGAAGCTCGCCCCTTACCCTTGGAAGCATCCTTATCTTCTTTGGGCTTCGCCACTTTTCCGCTCATAGATCCCAGTTTGGATGTGTAATTCCCGATTTAGACAAGAATGGAAATCCTTTTAATCTCTTGCAGACAGTTTCTTCAATGAAATCCTTTCCAGAGATACCAGGTGCTGAGATAAGTGTTCTGTGAGGCAATCAGAAAACAATGCAATTACTCTCCAAGATACTAATTTCGTGAAAGTTGTATCAAGAGATGACCGCAAACAAGGCAAACCTGTGGACCATATGATTCAATTTATATCGAAGGCTATCGACGGACGTTTCGAGTTATTAGTACATTCAGTCTACTCACATTGCCTACACAAATGAGTTCACAAAAGCGCATCTGGAGAATTGGCAAAGAAACACCATGATCCTGGATCGTCCCCATCAAAGCGTTTGAATCGTTTGAATATGAGCTTTTCTTACCTTATCTCCTCCACGTTTCCTGCTACATCAATGCACATTGATAAAGCAAAACGTTTCCACCATGAATTCCGCTATGTTGCATACAAAAATCACGACCCTCTCGGTTCTGACAAAGGAACTGAGAAAAAAAGCGAAGAAAATGAGCGCAGGGCTTCCAGCCGAGCGGGTGTCAGTCGACGTCACAGGAAAAACGGAAAGGGCATCAAATTAAGATTACCTCAAATAAGCCCTCTACACATAGGGGATCCGCAAATGACATCTACTACAACAAATGCAAGAAGGTTTTGTTGTAGCCTATAACGACTATTCTATTCCACACGCGTTCCTCTTGGGCAATTCACGAGCTGCACATCATAGCACGCAGATCAACAGGATCCACAAAGTGAGCGCTATATTCCATCACTAAGATTAGCACAGTTGCTATATCAGGTCTATAAAAACTAATGTTTAGGGCAAGACAATAATTTGTTTACAAGTCCTCTTCGCCATTCACCGTTACGCTGAACGCGCGCGTTGGATGGGTAGCGTTGGAGGAGCGCTGCAAACGAGGCGTCAAGTACAGTACTGTAGATTAGTACGAAAAAAAGAGTGACCGGGCTGCAGATTACGCAGAATTGAGAAGCACTATATCAATTTTTTTGCTTGTACGCTAGTGTTTACTTGAAACATTCAAGTGAATAAGCATTTGTAAATCGAACGTCAAAAACAAGCATTTGTTTTCTGTTAGCCTGCAGAGCCGAACTAAGTTTGACGACATCAACTTAGCAAATACGTTATTCAAATAAACTGTAAAAATACGCAATCATCCAGTTACTAACAAAGGAAGTAAGACTGTCGAGATATAGTGGTATAAACGCACGCAAGTGTCATTTGCCAAAAGAACATCACCCAAAACACGCAAATTTTGCCGAATATCATTGACATTCATGCTGCAGTCCATATTAATCTGACAACTTACATAATTAGATGTCTAATCAGGGATGAATCAAAAGTAGGCTAGCCCAAGTAGTCCAAACAGGCGTATGGGCTATAGCTCGGGCTATAGAGTCGACCGAAAGTGGAGCAAGTCCCAAACCATTGAAAGAAATAACTCACCTGGATGTGCGAGATGGCAAAGAAAAACTGTTGAATAGACAGGAATGTCAGAGCGCTCGCCAATAAAATAGGTCTGCTGTGGATGAGCGAGCATTACCCAATTTTACAGGTGTTATCGAATCAATAGCAATATATGCTACTGTGCTTCATTTAGTTATTCCATTTCAAATCGGGGCTTAAACACCTTTCTAAAGTTTTGCTACACCGACAGATGCCAGTAAGCCAAGTGCAAGTCGATATCTCGAGGAAATACTGAGTGATGACAGCGCATTGCTTTATTCTAATTGGTTGAACTGTTATTCGCATTACCATGCTTCAGTCCTGTGAAGTTATAATTACCTGGTTGTCTATAATTAGTTGTCTAAAATAACCTAGGCGTTTATGTCGTGTCATGAGATGCACCGGTAAAAATGGCTTCCTAATCGTTCCAAAACAGAACAATTAATGGATCCACCTTAACGCTCAAGAACGGTCTGATCGCTAATGACCGCAAGCAACGAAAAGCTACTGTTCTGAAGCTCTGATTGAGTTGATCAAAGGGATTATGGAAAAATGTTTGTTATGGCTGGTACGTACACCATATTAACCCTTAAATAGGCTAATAACCTTAGAATAGACAAAACCACAATGGTCCCGAAATTAATAGTTTTTTATTTCATAAAATGTATAACATCTTTTAATATTCTACATTTAGTTCACTATTGAACTACACGTTTTTTTTTATGTTGACAATGTGTAAATAACTGCAGCTATTATATGATTATCTAATTTAGTTTTGTAAATGTGTTCGTATAAACAGGCTATAATTGGTCTACAGTTTATGAGGTTGTTTTGTCTTGAAATGTACTTAGATAAGTACATTAATCGAACACTGCGTCGTAGTGTGTGTGAATTATAGCCTTGGCAGTGGAAGATGAGAAAATCAAAATAGAATCTGAAAAGGTCAGGGATCATCAGCTTGGTCTCATAGACTGGACCTAACATAGAACATGCTACCTCACCTTTAAAGTTTGTAGCTTTAGCTGTAGCTTCCTGCTTAGGCTAAACTTGTGCTTCACATATTTGGAGCAAGAAAGTGCACAAATACAGAACAAAAAAAAGCAATTTGGAAAAAAGGCAAATTGTGTGGAAATAACTTATATCCATATTGGCAGGTAACCTGACCCATGACCGTTGGATCGTGATAATGACCCTTAACCTTCACTTCTTATATTTTATGAAGGTAACCCATCCAGATTTAGGGCTTTTGTTGTGGGGTTTTGGCCGTCTTTCTCTATCATACTCCTACGCCAGCCCAGAAATGCATTCCTGCAGTAAATATAGCACTTCTTTGAGGTCACAAGGCCCTCGTCAACAGAAAGAGTTTGAAAAGCAGGCCAGGGGCTTCAAGCACAGCACCGATAGTGACAAGGTGTGTCCGCTGAGTATCTCAGCTCTTCCTGGTTCAAAGGAAGTGACCTCACGCCTGTCTGAAAGAGTAACACTAAGGGACCTGCAGGGGAGGAGTCTTCACTAATTTATCTCCACCTTGATAACCAAATTTCAATGTTGATGCAAAACATGAGCACCTAGTGTGCCAACACGCCCAGAATGAACCCTCGGAGCACCAGCTCAATGTTCCCAGTATCTGATTCAAACGAGGAACAATTTCAGGAGAGACTGGGGGGGACCATTAACTTCCCAAGGCAACTGTGTGGACGTGATCAACACTAGGGCATGAGCCCAGTTCTGGAAAGTGGCCGTGGGGTGGGATTCCTATTGCCATGGCACCCAGATATTTATGACCCCTTTGAGGTTAGCTAGCCCTCATTCCTTATTAGTATGCACTGAAACAGACAAAGAGGTCTTACACAGGCAGATTATTCTGCCATCCAGGCTCTTTGAGGGTATATATGGAGATTTGGAGATTGGGGATCAATAGGCCTGACCTCACTCATTGAGCCAGGGGTCAGAGAGGTCACTGTGGGCCTGAATAATGCCTTGAGGTCAATTATGGGATGTGTCCATAAGACCACTCTCCCTCAGCTGAGCCACAACCCAGAGGCCTACTGGATACCTGGAGGAAAACAGTACACCTGACTAGTATGACACACAGGGCTGGAAATGAAGCTCGCCCACTCGCCTCAGGCGAGTAGTTTCCATTTCGGGCGAGTCTAATTTTAGAACCACTGGTCCGTCAGGCAAGATAACTTTTGACGGTTTATTCGAGGGAGTTTTAAATGCGGTGACTGAGATAATGAGTCACCCGCCCTCGTATTATGAGGCTCGTAATCAGTCCGCCAGACTCACCTTGAAATAGAGTCAAAACCTTTGCTAAGCCCCGCCCCCTTGGTTACTGTAGCTACATCTGTGTAGTGTTCTAATATCTTTGTCTCTGTACTAGCCCCGAAACACGTCAATCATTTTAGAATTAGTTCAGCCCCAAAACAGTAGGGATGTGTTCAGTAGACTGAACGTTTGCAACCTGTTAGTGTGTTTTATGCATATTTGTCATGATATTTAATACCACCAGTAGTAATATCACGTTCTTTAGCCTACCAGCTGCCGTTAACGTTCATTGAATTTTAAGTAAATGTTACATAATCTTGATTTCAGTCTGCGTTCTATCCATCCATCCATCCATCTTCTACCGCTTATCCGGGGCCGGGTCGCGGGGGCAGCAGTCTAAGCAGGGATGCCCAGACTTCCCTCTCCCCAGACACTTCCTCTAGCTCTTCCGGGGGGACACCGAGGCGTTCCCAGGCCAGCCGGGAGACATAGTCCCTCCAGCGTGTCCTAGGTCTTCCCCGGGGTCTCCTCCCGGTGGGATGGGACCGGAACACCTTCCCAGGAAGGCGTTCCGGAGGCATCCGAAAAAGATGCCCAAGCCACCTCAGCTGACCCCTCTCGATGTGGAGGAGCAACGGCTCTACTCTGAGCTCCTCCCGGGTGACCGAGCTTCTCACCCTATCTCTAAGGGATCGCCCAGCCACCCTGCGGAGAAAACTCATTTCGGCCGCCTGTATCCGGGATCTTGTCCTTTCGGTCATGACCCAAAGCTCATGACCATAGGTGAGAGTAGGAACGTAGATTGACTGGTAAATCGAGAGCTTCGCCTTGCGGCTCAGCTCTTTCTTCACCACGACAGACCGATACATCGACTGCATTACTGCAGAAGCTGCACCGATCCGTCTGTCAATCTCCCGTTCCATCCTTCCCTCACTCGTGAACAAGACCCCTAGATACTTAAACTCCTCCACTTGAGGCAGGCACTCTCCACCAACCTGAAGTGGGCAAGCCACCCTTTTCCGACTGAGGACCATGGCCTCGGATTTGGAGGTACTGATTTTCATCCCCACCGCTTCACACTCGGCTGCAAACCGTCCCAGTGCATGCTGAAGGTCCTGGTTAGAAGGGGCCAACACGACAACATCATCTGCAAAGAGCAGAGACGAAATCGTGTGGTCCCCAAACCTGACACCCTCCGGCCCCTGGCTGCGCCTAGAAATTCTGTCCATAAAAATTACAAACAGAACCGGTGACAAAGGGCAGCCCTGCCGGAGTCCAACATGCACTGGGAACAAGTCTGACTTACTGCCGGCAATGCGGACCAAGCTCCTGCTTCGGTTGTATAGGGACCTGACAGCCCTTAGCAAAGGACCCAGGACCCCATATTCCCCAAGCACCCTCCACAAGATGCCGCGAGGGACACAGTCGAATGCCTTCTCCAAATCCACAAAACACATGTGGATTGGTTGGGCAAACTCCCATGAACCCTCCAACACCCCGTAGAGGGTATAGAGCTGGTCCAGTGTTCCACGGCCCGGACGAAAACCACACTGTTCCTCCTGAATCCGAGGTTCTACTATCGGCCGTATTCTCCTCTCCAGAACCCTGGCATAGACTTTCCCGGGGAGGCTGAGAAGTGTGATCCCCCTATAGTTGGAACACACCCTCCGGTCCCCCTTCTTAAAAAGAGGGACCACCACCCCGGTCTGCCATCCCAGAGGCACTGTCCCCGACCGCCACGCGATGTTGCACAGGCGTGTCAACCAAGACAGCCCCACAACATCCAGAGACTTGAGGTACTCAGGGCGGATCTCATCCACCCCCGGTGCCTTGCCACCGAGGAGTTTCTTGACCACCTCTGTGACTTCAGCCCGGGTGATGGACGAGTCCACCACTGAGCCCTCATCCTCTGCTTCCTCAATGGAAGACATGTCAGCGGGATTGAGGAGATCCTCGAAGTACTCCTTCCACCGCCCGACGACATCCTCAGTTGAGGTCAACAGCTGCCCACCTCTACTGTAAACAGCGTTGGTAGGGCACTGTTTCCCTCTCCTGAGGCGCCGGATGGTTTGCCAGAATCTCTTCGAGGCCAGCCGATAGTCCTTCTCCATGGCCTCACCGAACTCCTCCCAGGCCCGAGTTTTTGCCTCCACAACCACCCGGGCTGCAGCCCGCTTGGCCTGTCGGTACCCGTCAGCTGCCTCAGGAGTCCCACAAGCCAACCAGGCCTGATAGGACTCCTTCTTCAGCTTGACGGCATCCCTTACTTCCGGTGTCCACCACCGGGTTCGGGGATTGCCGCCTCGACAGGCACCGGAGACCTTACGGCCACAGCTCCGAGCGGCCGCTTCGACAATGGCGGTGGAGAACATGGTCCACTCGGACTCAATATCTCCAACCTCCCTCGGGATCCAGTCGAAGCTCTGCCGGAGGTGGGAGTTAAAGATCTCTCTGACAGGAGACTCGGCCAGACGTTCCCAGCAGACCCTTACAGTACGCTTGGGCCTGCCGAGTCTGTCCAGCTTCCTCCCCCACCATCGGATCCAACTCACCACCAGGTGGTGATCAGTTGACAGCTCCGCCCCTCTCTTCACCCGAGTGTCCAAGACATACGGCCGCAGGTCAGATGAAACGACAACAAAGTCGATCATCGACCTGCGGCCTAGGGTGTCCTGGTGCCACGTGCACTGATGGACACCCTTATGCTTGAACATGGTGTTCGTTATGGACAAACTGTGACTAGCACAGAAGTCCAATAACTGAACACCACTCGGGTTCAGATCAGGGGGGCCGTTCCTCCCAATCACGCCCCTCCAGGTGTCACTGTCGTTGCCCACGTGGGCGTTGAAGTCCCCCAGTAGAACAATAGAGTCCCCAGTCGGAGCACTTTCCAGCACCCCTCCCAGAGACTCCAAGAAGGTCGGGTACTCTGCACTGCGGTTCGGCCCGTAGGCACAAACAACAGTGAGAGACCTATCCCCGACCCGTAGGCGCAGGGAAACGACCCTCTCGTTCACCGGGGTAAACTCCAACACATGGCGGCAGAGCTGGGGAGCTATGAGCAAACCCACACCAGCCCGCCGCCTCTCACCATGGGCAACTCCAGAGTGGTGAAGAGTCCATCCTCTCTCAAGGAGTGTGGTTCCAGAGCCCAAGCCGTGCGTAGAGGTGATCCCGACTACCTCTAATCGGAACCTCTCAACCTCACGCACTAACTCAGGCTCCTTCCCCGCCAGCGAGGTGACATTCCACGTCCCTAGAGCCAGTTTCTGTGTCCAGAGATCGGGTTGTCTAGGCCCCTGCCTTCGACTGCCGCCCGATCCTCTTTGCACCGGCCCCTTATGGTCCCTCCTGTGGGTGGTGAGCCCACGGGAGGGCGGCCCCACGTCACCCGTTCGGGCTGAGCCCGGCCGGGCCCCATGGGGGAAGGCCCGGCCACCAGGCGCTCGCATTCGAGCCCCAACCCCGGGCCTGGCTCCGGGGTGGGGCCCCGGCTGCGCCATACCGGGCGACGTCACGGTACTCAAAATTTTATTCTTCATTAAGGGGTTTTGAACCGCTCTTAGTCTGACCCGTCGCCTAAGACCTGTTTGCCTTGGGAGACCCTACCAGGGGCATATAGCCCCAGACAACATAGCTCCTAGGGTCACTCGGGTACTCAAACCCCTCCACCACGTTAAGGTGGCAGTTCTTGGAGGGGTCTGCGTTCTATTTAAATAATATAATTTTTTTGGCAAATTACAATTGGTTGGATATTTTTGGGTGACTTGCAGTTACAAAAACGGTTCTCTCATTCTAAATTGTTATATAATATTGTGCACAGACTCATTTTACATGAATCCTTGAAAAATATATGGGTAAAAATCCATTTAAACCACTAGTCCTGTTCGTTACTCTGTAAATAGAGTTACAAACAGGCCTAGTAACATGTTACCCAGGCTAGTGGAAACCGCAGGTGGTCCACCCCTGATGACACACTTTTTCATCTTCACTGTCTGATGCATGATTCAGTTGTACTCAAAAGTTTGCACACCTTTGGAGAATTGGTAATATATGTACCATTTGTAAAGAAAACACGAGTGAGCAGACAAAACACGTCTTTTATTTCTTATGGAATTCACATAACAGAATGGCACAATTATAAAACAAAAAAATTAACCGAACCCTGTTCAAAAGTCTGCATACCCTTAGTTCTTAATACTGTGTATTGCCCTATTAGCATCAATGACAGTGTGCAGTCTTTTGTAACAGTTGTCTATGAGGCCCTGAGTTCTTGCAGGTGGTATAGCTGCCCATTCATCTTCATCTTGGCCTCCAGGTCATGCAAAGTCTTTGGCCATCTTGCATGAACCGCATATTTGTGATCTCCCCAGAGTGGTTTGATGATATTAAGGTCATGAGACTGTGATGGCCACTCCAGAACCTTCACCTTTTTCTGCTGTATCCACTGGAGGGTCAACTTGGCCTTGTTCTTAGGGTGATTGTCATGCTGGAAAGTCCAAGAGCGCCCCATGCGCAGCTTTCGTGCAGAAGAATGCAAATGGTCTGCCAGTATTTTCTGATAACATGCTGCATTCATCATGCCATCAATTTTCACAAGGTTCCCCCTGCCTTTAAAGCTCACATTCCCCCAAAACAGTGAGCCACCACCATGCTTCACAGTGGGGATGGTATTCTGTTTTCTATGGGCCTTGTTGACCCCTCTCCAAACATAGCGCTTATGGTTGTGACCATAAAGCTTTATTTTGGTCTTGTCACTTCAAATTACAGTGTGCCAGTAGCTGTGAGGCGTGTCAAGATGTTGTCGGGCATATTGTAACCAGGCGTTTTTGTGGCATTGGCGCAGTAAAGGCTTCTTTCTGGCAAGTCGACCGTGCAGCACATCTTTGTTCAAGTATCGTTGGATTGTTCTCCTTGAAACAACCACACTGTCTTTTTCCAGAGCAGCCTGTATTTCCCCTGAGGATACCTGTGGGCTTTTCTTTGTATCCCAAACATTTCTTCTGGCAGTTTTGGCGGAAATCTTTCTTGGTCTACCTGACCTTGGTTTGGTATCAAGAGATCCCTGAATTTTCAATGTCTTAATAAGTGATTGAAAAGTACTGACTGGCATTTGCAAGGCTTTGGATATCTTTTTATATCCTTTTCCATCTTTATAAAGTTCCATTGTCTTGTTACGCAGGTCTTTTGACAGTTCTTTTCTGCTGCCCATGGCTCAGTATCTAGCCCGCTCAGTGCCTCCATTTGAGAGCTAACAAACACATTTTGTAATGTGTCCGGGGGTTGGTGAAATCCCTCCGGAGTGTTTTTGGCTCGGCAGGTGTGTACTGTATCATAATTTCTTTTCAAATCAAGTCCAAACCAAGCTTTTTACACCCTCCATACCCACAGGACCAGCTGGCTCCCAGTCAGACAATGAACACATTGGGTCCCGAAACCCTGGCTCATGACAGTCAGAATGTTGTGATGCTGAGATTCTGATTCTGTGTTCTAAAGCAATGGGGGCGTGGCTGGAGGACTCCCTGGTGCATTTTATTCACACAGCCGTTAACTGGCACCGTGTCTAAGAGTTTAGCCTACTTCTTTGTTGGACTCCGGCCATTCGCCACCAGTGACGGTATTTATAACAAACCAAACACAGGGGTTGAGCAGAGAGGGTAAAGGGATGGAAGTGGAACAATTACATTTCAGTGGTAAATGTTTAAACATCCATTCTACATAATATATAACAATTAGAGCCGTGCTGCTACCATCTCACATCCACATAAAGCTTCGGAAATAATTAAGAGAGCACTGCACCTTTTTCTTTCCTTTCCAAACAAGTTGAAAAGGAAGGTTTTGAGGGAGGAACAGAAGCATTCAATTTGCAGTGGTCTTTTAATTTTAACCCTTCTGTTCCTCACTCAAAACCTTCCTTTTCAACTTGTTTGGAAAGGAAAGAAAAAGGTGCAGTGGTCTCTTAATTTTTTACGGAGCTGTAGATAATTGTCCTGGAGAAACAGCGTTGATTTAAAGAGGAAGGTGAATAAGGAGAATGGGAGTTCTTACTCCGCTTCTTGGGGCCTCCTCTTGCTTCTCCTGCCGTGTCTCCTCGTCACATGCTCTCTCACCTTTCACACTTGACAGTAGTTTGTGAAAACACTGTTCAAGGTTTTTTTTTTAACTGTCCCATTGCTGGCTCCCTGCCCCTCCACCAATACCAGATGCTGCATTATCCCCCAGAATCCTTTGTTTACCCTGCTCAAGTGACACGCCAGGTTTGTTTGTTACACTGCGTCAGCCTCACATAAAATGCACTGCTAAACCTGTCTGAAAACATGCGACGCAGAGAGAGTCACTATCCCACCCTACATGCAGCCAATTCTGGCTAGAGAACATCTGGGTGGAGATGAAAGATTACTCCCTGTTATGAGCAGAGATCCCCTTTCTTCCTGGATGTTATCTGTCACCTGTCCAACACAATAATCTTATCAAAACTCAGGTATGTGATTACTTTTTTACAGTTTTTGTACTACAATCTCATAAGAGGCATTAGAAAAGGATCCATCAAATGCCTCCTCGAGGTCAATGACTTGTGGTCAGACTAGCTCAAAAACAAGCAAACTTTTTTTGACATTTTGAATGTTATTGAGAAACCAATATAGATTTTTTTTCTTCTTAAACTTCTCGTCTGAATTGAAGACGTAATAATTTTGTGTTTAGAATGTAGTTTTAACTGTGATAACAACAATTGTGACATGGGTGAAACTGTAACTGATGTAATGCCAGCTGGTTAGTTATCAGATGGACGTTATTCCCTGATGTTATTCCTTGACTTTATTCCCCAACGTTATTCCCTGACTTTATTTCTTGCATCCACCCACCCAGTTTAGGGAGTCAAATGTAACATATTGTTACATAAAATAACAATGTTAAAGTGTCATGGTCATACCTGGTTTCCATTTAGGTATAATAGCATCCCCAGTGTGTGTGTTTGTGTGTGTCTGTGTTGCCTTTGGAGCGTCAGTGTTATCCCCTTTCACCCCACAGCGCTTATTCACCATGGCGATCAATTAAGAATCAATTTCCCATCCCCAAGACAACAGCCACACATCTCATCTGAGACAAGATTTAAATATGATGGATAGAATAACATGGGCCAGAGCTGGGTTGGGATCCAGAAGCCTGGTGAGATCCGGAAGGCTGGGAAGATCCGGAAGGCTGGGGAGATCCGGAAGGCTGGGGAGATCCGGAAGGCTGGGAAGATCCGGAAGGCTGGGGAGATCCGGAAGGCTGGGAAGATCCGGAAAGCTGGGGAGATCCGGAAGGCTGGGAAGATCCGGAAGGCTGGGGAGAGAGAGAGAAAAGGGGAATGTGTTGATTTGCAACCACAGCGCTCTAAAAATCCCCCATTCTGATGTCGGGGTAGACAGTATTAGAGCCTTGAGGGATCAGTCTTAAAATACTTTTCTGGGACAGTCAGGGAGGGGTGTAGAAAGAGAGAAAGTGAGTGGAGTGAGAGAAGGGAGAGAGAGGGAACAGAGAGTGGAGAGAAAGTGGAATGAGAGGGGAGAGAGGGGTTATGGAGGGAGAATTATGCCCTGACATTACACTGTACTGGGTTTTATCCAGGTACCTTTGTTTGCTGCTGTCAGCTTGATCCGCTCTGCGGGAGGCAGATAAGAGAATCTCCATTGGGCTTCCGTTGCAGCAATACTGGGGATGTGAACACGTGACTTCGGACTGTATGCAAACCCGGGCATATTTTCTGTTGTTGCAGAAAAAACTGTCCCACAGTTTGGTTTTAATGTACATCAGGCATAGAGCAAGGCTTTGCCCCACCCAAAAGCTGCAGCCGTTGCAATACAGCTGATGGAGTATTTATTTGTGTGCAGGTGATATAGGCTGTGTCAGGTTCATGGTGCCCCAGGGACAGAGCTCAACAGTATGTAATCAAGCTGCAAGTAGGTATTTGCCCTTTTGAGTTATTTGCATACAACAGAGACCACCAATTGGAGCATTATGTAATATTAATATTCGATATAAGATGATACGGATTTAAATAATCTGAATGTCTCGTTGCTGTATGTATGCTGTTCCACCTGCAAGTGTGAATGACCTAAATGCAGAGACTGACCTTGCGCTTAGAGGTCAGCGCCTTGTCAGTCAGTTGACTCTGCCAATGGAGGTTGGGGGTCAAAGTGCGTGACCCGTAGTGTATTTCTGCCACCCCTCCCCCCGTCACCCTGGCCAGAGACAACTTCACCGCCACTCCAGATGACATTCCCATGTCTCCCGTTGTGCGTGTCCAGCAGGAGTCGATGGCCTCAGGACCTGTGATGTTCTGACTGAGCAGCATTTGGTGGATGACAGCATCACGTCTGTAGATAACAGGTCCGTCAGGCCTGGTTTCCACACGGAACACTTTAGACCTGCCCAAACTGGTTCTCTGAACAGCACACAGGGCAGCCGGACGCTGAATGTGACCTTTGATAAGTTAAACACCAAATTGTTACACAAACGATAACATTTGAACATGATACCCAACTGTTGCCAGTCAAATGTTTTATTCTTGGAAGATGACCTTAATAGATTATTAAGGTCAAATTGATTAAAAGTATGGATGAACTTAAGTTAGGTTCATTGTCTCTAGGTCTGTGCCTCTCTCTCCTTCTGCTTCCCTATTTATATACCCCCCTCTACAGTATGTCCCCCATCCCAGTGCCCTTCACCTAAATGTCCCCCCATCCCAGTGCCCTCCACCTCAATGTCCCTCCATCCCAGTGCCCTCCACCTCAATGTCCCTCCATCCCAGTGCCCTCCACCTAAATGTCCCCACATCCCAGTGCCCTCCACCTCAATGTCCCTCCATCCCAGTGCCCTCCACCTAAATGTCCCCACATCCCAGTGCCCTCCACTTCAATGTCCCCACATCCCAGTGCCCTCCACCTCAATGTCCCTCCATCCCAGTGCCCTCCACCTAAATGTCCCCACATCCCAGTGCCCTCCACTTCAATGTCCCCACATCCCAGTGCCCTCCACCTAAATGTCCCCACATCCCAGTGCCCTCCACCTCAATGTCCCCCCATCCCAATGCCCTCCACCTCAATGTCCCTCCATCCCAGTGCCCTCCACCTCAATGTCCTTCCATCCCAGTGCCCTCCACTTCAATGTCCCTCCATCCCAGTGCCCTCCACCTAAATGTCCCCACATCCAAGTGCCCTCCACCTCAATGTCCCTCCATCACAGTGCCCTCCACCTAAATGTCCCCACATCCCAGTGCCCTCCACTTCAATGTCCCTCCATCCCAGTGCCCTCCACCTCAATGTCCCTCCATCCCAGTGCCCTCCACCTCAATGTCCCTCCATCCCAGTGCCCTCCACCTCAATGTCCCTCCATCCCAGTGCCCTCCACCTCAATGTCCCCACATCCCAGTGCCCTCCACCTCAATGTCCCTCCATCCCAGTGCCCTCCACCTCAATGTCCCCACATCCCAGTGCCCTCCACCTCAATGTCCCTCCATCCCAGTGCCCTCCACCTCAATGTCCCCTCCATCTCTATGTCACCTCTATCCGTCTTTGACATTTAACAATCAGCAGAATATTTTGTCAGAACATGGGGTCTGGCTGAGTCAGGGGGTGGAGGACAGAGGGGGGGCTGTGTGTGAAACACACCTTCAGCCTCAAAATGGCCCCACAGAAAACACTAACATTATAACTCTGGGGAAGATTGATTACTTCACTGAGACACAAGAATCAGGAGTTCCTTCACTAACGCTGTCGTTTCACTTGTACAGCAATCTTTGTTGGTAAAGTGACTTTTTATTTTATTTTATTTTTCAAATTATTCACTTTCAGGCATGAGTGAACATAATTGTCACAACTCCCTTCGTGAGATTTCATCCAGTACTGTGAGAGGACAACTGTCATCCAGCGAGGAGCAATTAAAGTACCAGGAGCAATTAAAGTACCAGGAGCAATTAAAGTACCAGGAGCAATTAAAGTGCCAGGAGCAATTAAAGTACCAGGAGCAATTAAAGTACCAGGAGCAATTAAAGTGCCAGGGACAAATAAAGTACCAGGAGCAATTAAAGTACCAGGAGCAATTAAAGTAACCACACCTGAAGACAGGGTGTCTGTGTTACTGGTGTCTGGCTTCAGACAAACAGCTCTGGTGATGAATACAGCAGTGCTGCCCAGCCTCTCGCTACTCCCCCCCATCAGTGAGAGCTGTCTTAATACACACAGACAGGCAGCACCTCGTCATCTCTGCTGTCCTCCCGGGCTGCTTATGTAAGCCCTGTCGGTCTGGCTGAGGAGGTTGCAGGAAGGTTATTAGCACTGGAAACAAACCTAAAAAGACTGTCCTTGGGATTTCCCAACCCAACATCAGGAAAATATAGGGTTGGATGTTAAAAACAACATTATTCCTTTTCTGTCTGTTCGTTAAGGTATATCTTTGGCATTTTGTTATTTTCACTGGATTGAGGAGAGGCTGTGGGAACGAGGTAGGAGTGTGAACGAGGTAGGAGTGGGAACGAGGTAGGAGTGGGAATGAGGTAGGAGTGGGAACGAGGTAGGAGTGGGAACGAGGTAGGAGTGGGAACGAGGTAGGAGTGGGAATGAGGTAAGGGTGCTGTCTGAGAGCGTTGGGCTGGATTCTAACCCACGCTGCAGTGACACGTGAAACAGTGACCTTAGAACTCTTGACCACCCTAGGTCAGACCCTAGGTTAGTCCTCAAGTTAGTCCCCAAGTTAGTCCCCAAGTTAGTCCCCAAGTTGGTCCCCAAGTTAGTCCCCAAGTTGGTCCCTAAGTTAGTCCCCAAGTTGGTCCCTAAGTTAGTCCCCAAGTTGGTCCCTAAGTTGGTCCCCAAGTTGGTCCCTAAGTCGGTCCCTAAGTTAGTCCCTAAGTTAGTCCCTAAGTTGGTCCCTAAGTTAGTCCCTAAGTTAGTCCCTAGGTCAGTCCCTAGGTTAGTCAGGGCTATTTCAAATCCACTGTCTCAGGGTCAAACCGACGTCCATCAAGGGGCTAATCAGAGCCGCCCTTGGCCAACATCCATACAGACCGCACCCTTCAAAATCACTGTGGTTTTCCTTTTGGCAATCTGGCAATCTGATGCACTGAACACCAAAACAGATGGAAGGGGGAAGTGATGTGTTGAAAGCATATAGAAATCTATGGCATGAACGGTGTGGCAAACTGAGACCATACATCAGAGATACTGAATAACCCTTCAAGAGGGAGTGAGGCACGGCGAGGAGTTAGGAAGACAAGAAGTCACACAAGGACTGACAAAGTGAGAGATTAAGCAGAGCTTTGCTGCTAAGACCTCTACACTGAGCCCAGGGTGGGAGCCATGAGAACCATCGTTCAGTTTCAGCAGTCTCCATCCTCATCGACTCAGACAGAGCAAAGAGGGCAGTCATATTGGATCTGACCGGGTTGCCTGGGCTCTTGGGTTTCTCCAGGGGGGCTCAGACCCCTGACTCATAGCTTTCCCAAGTTGGCCCCCACTTCCTGGGCTGACAAACACTCCAGACAGACCGCCTCCTCTGACAGGGACGGTCGCTACAACTCCCCCTGGTGGTCATACTCAGTTACTGATCAGATACTGCGTCATCAGAACAAAGGTTTGAAGAAACTACAGGTTTTGGATTGGAAATGCAATTAAACCCACATTAAACCATTACTGACTTTTTAGCCCATTGGTCACAGTGTAGCAGTGGTTTTGGAGCCGTAAGCTAGGGATATGACTAATCTATGCCATAGCAGGCTGTGAACATTTGAACTCCAATTATTGTCTGGGCCTGTGTGTGGAGGACCTTTGATCCAGCCAGAGGAATGTCTCATCTTGGCAAAATTATAATCTTCCCACAGCTGAAAACCACGAACAGCTGACGACAGACAAGATCATGGGCCTGTGTGTCCCTCTGTGTGTGTATTCATGTGTCTGTCTATGTGGGTATTCATGTGTCCCTCTATGTGGGTATTCATGTGTCCCTCTGTGTGGTTATTCGTGTGTCGCTCTGTGTGGGTATTCATGTGTCCCTCTGTGTGGGTATTCATGTATCCCTCTGTGTGGTTATTTGTGTGTCCCTCTGTGTGAGTATTCATGTGTCCCTCTGTGTGGGTATTCATGTGTCCCTCTGTGTGGTTATTTGTGTGTCCCTCTGTGTGGGTACTCATGTATCCCTCTGTGTGTGTAATCCAAACAGAGGACCTCAGCACGGTTCCCCTCCTGTCTCCAGTTCTTCCAGAACTGCTGTACAATCAATGGCACAGAGCAGTCATCAGGGTTTTATTACACATGGGCCCATCCCCACCCCAGAGGCCCCATCCCAGAGCCTCCATCCCAGAGGCTCCTCCCCAGAGCCTCCACCCCAGAGGCCCCATCCCAGAGCCTCCATCCCAGAGCCCCCATCCCAGAGCCTCCATCCCAGAGCCTCCATCCCAGAGGCTCCATCCCAGAGGCCCCATCCCAGAGGCCCCATCCCAGAGCCTCCATCCCAGAGCCTCCATCCCAGAGGCCCCATCCCAGAGCCTCCATCCCAGAGCCCCCATCCCAGAGGCTCCATCCCAGAGCCTCCATCCCAGAGGCCCCATCCCAGAGGCCCCATCCCAGAGCCTCCATCCCAGAGCCCCCATCCCAGAGGCTCCATCCCAGAGCCTCCATCCCAGAGCCTCCATCCCAGAGGCCCCATCCCAGAGCCTCCATCCCAGAGCCTCCATCCCAGAGCCTCCATCCCAGAGCCCCCATCCCAGAGCCTCCATCCCAGAGCCTCCATCCCAGAGCCTCCATCCCAGAGCCTCCATCCCAGAGGCCCCATTCCAGAGCCTCCATCCCAGAGCCTCCATTCCAGAGCCCCCATTGGAGCGGAAAATCTAATGGGAGCTGGTAAACATTTCCCAGCTGTGCCGTGGAAAAGTGGCAGCCAGGAGAAGCTTGTCAAATAAAATCATTGGTCACAACTTGCAGTTGCCATGGCACCTTTACGGCTGCCTAGGCTGATTGCTCTTCTATTTTAATAACTTTTTATTGATTCATGTATTTCTTTGTTTATTATTCTTGAATAACTTTTTTTTGAGTTGATGATCAAATGCTGATCAGTTGTATCTCAGAAATCATACTTTTTGTCAATCAACTCATTGGAGCTAGTGGATATTTTTTTTGTTGAATATTTATATTGAAAATCTGCACTGAGGTTTCACCTACGATCTGGAGATCTACAAAGGACCGAAATGAAGGACATTCAGATTTACTCAGGAGAATGTCTTTCTAGTTTTGGGCAGATTGAACCATTCTGTTAGTGATGAGATGGGGAACGACTTCGTCAGGGCCGGCAGTTTTGGGGAAGATGGCAAGGTGCCGGTGAGACCAGGAGCTGGGTGAGCCATGCCTCCAGAGAACCTGTTCGTCTCACTCGTTGAACACTTTCATCCACACTTTGCTCATGTTCCTCTTGTTTTATTTCATTTAGCTTTTTAGTGCTTTGTGATTATTTTCTATAATTAAAAGAGCTATAGAAGCTGAATAAATGATTATTATTATTAACTTTTTAATTGGTAAATTGCTCTGCTTCTTCCTCACCCGTCACTCCAGTCCATCCAAGACAGCCTTGTTAAATGCCTCCCGCAGACTCACCCTCTCCTGGGAGCAGCTTGACCGTATGGTACGTAAGAAGTACCCATCAAGCCAATCCAACTTCTGGGAGGTGCTTCAGGAAGCATGGGGTGAAATCTCTTCAGATAACCTCAAATTGAAAACCAAATTGAAAGCTAGAATGCCAAACGTCTGCAAGGCTGTAACTGCTGCAAATGAGGGATTCTTGGACGATGGGGCAAAGTTCAAATGACAATTAGTATTTCAATTACAAAGCATTATTTATATTCTTGTCAATGACTCCATTATATATCTTGCTAAATACATTTCTAAGAGCCAAACTTTAGACCAGTAGGGCCATAGAAATATAAAGATGAAAAAACGGTGTCATCCTGTTTCCTAGTATATTGAAAGGTCCAGTGTTAATTACTTAAGTATGAATAATTTAGCTCCTCAATGACTTAGTGAAATATAAATGGCCCTGGTCGATACCGGCTCCATCCGAGCAGCCCAGGTACCCCCCCACGGGGCACATGGGAGGGCTCGTGTTCTCCCGGGCCAGACCACGTAGTGACACTGTTGGACCACAGATACCGATCCTCAAAGCTCGGCCTCCACAACATCCACACCACACCAACGAGCCTGGTGAGTTGTTGGTGTGGGGTTATGGTTAGGACCATACAGGACTGCAGTTTGCACTGGGGCATGTGAGCTGATCTGTAAAAATGTTGGGCTCCAGGCCTTTACAATCCTTTGTGACGTTCAGTCAAATGCCCATTCCGTAGACCGGTTCGCCATCTAGTGGCACATCGCCTGGAATGCATTTTGTTTATGCCTAGACAGCGGGGCTCCGTGCAGATGAGTTCTATTTTTTGATTCCGTTGCAAACCGAGGCGGACGTCACACAGAAAGATCAGACAATTTCATCACTCTGTGAAAAAAGCACACAAACCAGAATGATACCAGGGAATGTGGAAGCTCAGCCTTTAAACAAACAACCAGCATGCCCTCTGGGTCCCTGGGATTCAAAAGTAAACAAAGTACAGGCTGTACTTTGGAGTGTGCCTGGATGTGTCCGCAACAAGTGTCTGTGTGTTTTTCTCCCTGCCGGGACACAGCCATAACACAGCCTAGGATCATACAGGGATGGCGACGGTTTACCCAGTTGTCTTGTGTGTGATACTACTGAACAGCCAGCTGGCCTGGGGAGGTCAGTTCCACTTTCACTATTGGGCATTCAAACTGGGAAGCAACCAGACTAGATGAGCATTAGATACTTTCAGCAGCCGTAACGGCCACAGCATTCCCCCATTTGTCTTTTGCTCTGTGGTTTCAGAACCAGTTTTCCTGCCAGGCCGGGAGGCCAACGGTGTGCTGAGGAGGCAGAGGCGCCACAACACCGGAGCGTTCGAGGAGCTGCTGAAAGGAAACCTGGAGAGGGAGTGTCTGGAGGAGAGGTGTAGCTTTGAGGAGGCCCGAGAAGTGTTCGAGCATGATGAGAAAACGGTGGGTGTGTTATGGTTTGCCTGTTTTCTAGGAAAACAGAAGACCCCACAAAGATTGAGATGCCTGGTCAACCAGGTCGAGCCCATTAGGGGCAACTCTGGTTAGTCTTACATTTGTAGTTGGTTTAAATCTTAGGCCTTAGAGGTTAGGTTATGGTGCGTTATGTAGACTTGCATTGTAATATCAGAACATTTCCACAACTCTCCAGAAGTGCATACCCTGGTTGCTAAATTTCACAGTTCATTACATTTCAGTGAGAAAATTATACAGTGAATGGAATCATTGTGAATTTTGAGTGAATTTACTGAAGATGTCTTTGCTTTTCAGATGGAGTTTTGGGTGGGTTACGTAGGTAAGGCTTAATGATTGACCTGTTGTGACTCAGCTCTGTGTTTCTGTTTGTCAGTCTCTTGGCGTAACATTTAAACAGTCTGCAGTTTGAACAGTATTTCCTTTCAGACGGGGACCAGTGCAAGTCCAAACCTTGTCTGAACAAGGGTTCCTGTAAAGACCAGATTGGTTCCTACACCTGTACCTGCCCAACAGGCTTCACTGGGACTAACTGTGAGATAGGTCAGTTGAAATAATAAAAATGTATTTAGAATGAATTAATGAGGTCTTGAATGTCCACAATCTTCCCCTGTGATCTGATTCCCTCTGGATGTTTTAATAAGATGTTAAAAAAACTACGCTACCTCAAACCTCGCTACCTCAAACCTCGCTACCTCAAACTTCGCTACCTCAAACCCGGTCACATGCTACACGTCAGATTCTCAGACAGGTGTCAACGATTCCGGTTTTCCCCCGCAGTGACATCCAGGCAGTGTGAGGTAAACAATGGACAGTGCAGGCACTTCTGTGAGAGCGCCGGCTCCGGTGGAGCACAGTGTTCCTGTGCCGAGGGCTACAAGCTGGCGCCGGATGGAGTCAAATGCCAACCAGAGGGTAACAGCATTGTTCACACACCTTGACCTCAACCTCATTATGTACTGTAGCAAACCAGTTGAGAGATAAGGACATTTGATGTGGCGGTTCTGCCAGTGTCTGCCGGGTTGGCATTGTTTGCTGCGTTGTTCGTCTCATTGTGTCCCCAGTGGAGAACCCCTGTGGCAGAGTTTGGATGATGGACACGTTGAAGAAGAGGTCATTACTCCCGCTTCAGGACACCACCTCAGAGGGCAACGCCAGTAGAACAACGTCCCGCAACCAGACCCAGATCCCAGCGCTGGCCAGTACCACCAACACCACGGCCGCTCTTCGCCCAGCCAATCCCAACGCGACCAACAGAATATCAGCGACGCGCAGCAGGCTCCCTGTTTGGGTGCAGAACCCAGACCCTACCGGGAAGCCGGCACTGGACGAGAACAGCAGCAGAAAACGTATCGTAGGGGGCAACACGGTCACCCCGGGAGAAATACCTTGGCAGGTAAGGGGGGGACACACGTCAATGACGAAATGTTTCTGTTTCGGATCCTGGAAAACGGCACTCATCAGTACAGTATTCATTGTGTTATTATTGACCCTCCAGATGTTCTGTACAATTAGTCACCACTGCCATGTCTTCTTGCGTAAACTAGCCTGTGGGTGAAAGATTGGAGAATGCATCCTCAACTATACATTGCCTCGCCAAGCCTCTCTGCCATCATCCACACTGCTCACTCAAACAGCATGTTAGCAAAATCTGTGCATCGGCTGTAACGCTGATGCCAGTCACTTCTCCCTTAACCTGGACAATACAAGGCCAAAAATGTCGGACCCCGGCAATGATAAACACCGGTACTGGACCCAGGGGGTACTAAAACACAGCGGGTTAGACTGTCACACTCCTCGGAAGGCCCATGAGTGCGCCCATTTTCATACACCCCCACGGGAATCAAACCCACAACCCTTCCATCGACACATGCCAGACAAACTGAGCCACACAGAACCACACTTCACTTGACCGCTGAAGGCACTGGGTAACAGGCGTCTCTGCTCCACCAGGTGGCCCTGGTGCAGAGGCCCAGTGGACAGCTCTTCTGCGGGGGGTCCATCCTCAGCGAGCTCTGGGTCGTCACCGCGGCACACTGCCTGTTAGACGGACGGGAAGGCACCTTCTTCATCAGAGTGGGTGAGACACCCGCCGTTCCTTCTTCACTATTTCACACCCCCAGACCAGAAACCTGATCCTCTACTGGGAAGATTCAGTTACTGATTCTGGAGGGATTTGTCCGATTGACTGTCAGTTACTGTGCTCATCCAGGGGAGCACAACATCAACGTCAAAGACGGCACAGAGCGGGACCACGAGGTGGCGAAGCATGTCAGGCACCCTCTGTACGACGCCAGGCTGAATCGGCACAACCACGACATCGCCCTGCTCAGGCTCCGGGTCCGCATCGCCTACTCCCCCCGCGTCAGACCCATCTGCCTGGGGCCCAAAGACTTCACAGAGGACCTGATGAAGGAGGAGTCCCCGGCGACGGTCAGCGGCTGGGGCAAGATCCGCTTCCAGGGGGCCCCGTCGCACACGCTACAGAAGGTGGAGGTGCCGTTTAAAGACAGGATGGAGTGCAAGGGAAGCAACCGTCTCCCCATCACCAAGTACATGTTCTGCGCCGGTTACGCCAAAGTAGCCAAAGACTCGTGCCAGGGGGACAGTGGGGGCCCCCATGTCAATCGTTACTATGACACCTGGTTCCTGACTGGGATAGTGAGCTGGGGGGAAGAGTGCGCAAAGGAGGGCAGGTTTGGAGTGTACACTAGAGTGTCACAGTACTATACATGGATACATCAGGTTATGAGTGCGGCCAAGGACACATTGTAGGCTACTTTGGGTGACTCAAACCTGACCTTTGACCCCTAGGGGCTGACAGAGGTCTGTCTTGCACCAGGTCTTCTCAGGGTTCAACACAATGTGTCCATTTTGCATTGAGAGAAAGTTTCTTTCAGCTTCTTACTTCCATCTGCTGGCGAAGTTAGGTTTTACACGATACAAAGTACATTTGTCTGTTCAATAAATCTGCAGAATAAACTCTACAACACAGAACAAAAATGTATTACAATAAATACTTTATTTGGTTTATATAGCTGTAGCAAAGCTGTACAAAAATAACAATAACAATGACTTTATAACAGTAATAACAATAACTTGAAATCTGCCATGTTCATGCCATGCCATTTTCTCTGAAGAGAAACATTTAGGAAAGGAGTTCCCAGCGTTCAAGCCTACATTTGTCTATTTTCGAACATCACAGCTCAGTGCAAACAGGTGCAGCATTTTGGATCTAATTTTGCAGTACAAGAAGTGGAGAAACCCTGTGATACAATGCATGGCAGTCAAACGGGACTTGTTTAATGTTAAGCAGACATCATCTCTCAGGGCTGCATGCTCGCCACACGCTGGGAAGGAACAACTTGATAGCAAAATAAAAATATTAATAAGAAGAAATGTGCATTTTGGAGCTGTGCTGGTACTGCTCGTAAGGCTCATTTCCACATCAAAAGCAGCATATGAAAGGCAGCCATCCAACTGGGGACTGGAGTCGATGTGGTAAATTCATATAAGATAAGCAATCAATATATAATTAAGCATTCGACACAGTGGGTATGTTTCATGTTAGCTGTATGATCCTGTCTGATGGGAAGCTATCGAGTGAGTGACAGGAAATGGAAGAGAGGTATAGAAAGCATCACATCTCCCTTTAAAGCCTTGACAGGCAGAGAGCTGCAAATAACTGGAAGACCGAGGGATATCCTGGGAAGGAGGACAGAGCGATATCCTGGGAAGGAGGACAGAGTGATATCCTGGGAAGGAGGACAGAGTGATATCCTGGGAAGGAGGACAAAGCAATATCCTGGGAAGGAGGACAGAGCGATATCCTGGGAAGGAGGACAGAGTGATATCCTGGGAAGGAGGACAAAGCGATATCCTGGGAAGGAGGACAGAGCGATATCCTGGGAAGGAGGACAGAGTGATATCCTGGGAAGGAGGACAGAGTGATATCCTGGGAAGGAGGACAGAGCGATATCCTGGGAAAGAGGACAGAGCGATATCCTGGGAAGGAGGACAGAGTGATATCCTGGGAAGGAGGACAGAGTGATATCCTGGGAAGGAGGACAGAGGGATATCCTGGGAAGGAGGACAGAGTGATATCCTGGGAAGGAGGACAGAGGGATATCCTGGGAAGGAGGACAGAGTGATATCCTGGGAAGGAGGACAGAGCAATATACTGGGAAGGAGGACAGAGCAATATCCTGGGAAGGAGGACAGAGTGATATCATGGGAAGGAGGACAGAGTGATATCCTGGGAAGGAGGACATCAACTATCGGCTGTATGCCAGTAGCAGCTCCTCCTCATACCGCCAAAGATACATCTGAAAACCTGAAGATATGCATCTATCAATCTTCATCATCAATCTTTGTTGAATATATCTGTGAATATAACTGTACAACAACACTCAACTGAAATTCAGTTTAGGACCATAACAAAAAAGATATGAATCGGGAAAATATGCAAGGGGTTGTCTTTCTGATTGCATTTCTCATAGACCTTCCACCTTACTGAAGTGCCAGGAGCACAGGCCTGAGATGAGGTAGGAGCAGCAGTGCATTTCATATTACTGAGCAAACAGTACATTCATCAAAGAGATGGATTTCAAAAGAACTAGAAGAAAAAGGCATTATGGCACGGCACGTTTTGGCATTTTAACTCTGTGAGATGGTAAGAGTAGGTAGCCTCGAGGACAAGAGAACGGCATCCAAACAACAAGAGCATGTGGACAAAATGGACACATCAACACGCAATAATCCAACATTCAAGTACACACCTAAAAAATGTAGGACATACTCTATGTACAAAAGTCTCTTTAAGAAATGTTTCTGGCAAAACCTTGACTATTATGGTGTACAGAAACCGCATGAAGATACACAAAATGCACTCCTACGTGTTAGCAATGACAGAACACACAAAGAAACACACACCAAATGCATTCCCACTGGTTAGTGATAACGCTTAAGAAGCCCTCAGATGGCAAGCAGAGACCATTTATGTTTAACAGTCCAATTCCAGACACAGTAGCAACCCAACGTAACACGCCATTGGCTGGGGCAAACAGGTAGTCCCTGGTCCTTCCCCGAACCGTGAGCCTTTGTGCTGGTTGAGTCTTGTGTCTTTGTGCTGGTAGAAACCTATGCAGTCCAAAGAGTTTTGTAGGGTAGTAGTCACCAGAGTATGTCCACTATCCATCCTGCCAGAGCAGGGCCTCCTTTTACTGGCCCAGAATTAATGGCATTCAAGAATCCAGACTCGAAAATCCTGTGTCCTTCTTGGGTCACTAAACACTTTGAAGGACCACTTTTTTGATATTCCATCAGTCACTCGAAAAAAGACAGTCTGGTGATTCTGTCTGGGTAAAGCCCAAAAGTTCTGCCCTTTTTGCCTTCACATGCTCCTCAGATTCATAAAATATGAGGTTCTGAACAGGAAAGAGTCACAAAACCCCCAGGTCAAAATTCCAAGGGGGAAAGTCAGAGATGATTTTAGAGTTCACCTGTTGTGTCTTTTCTTTACTGACCTTTCACCTTTCCAATAATTTTTTCATATAGTCATCTAACTAGACTGTCAAACTAGATTGTCAACATCTATGCAAACTAGCTGAATGGACCATTTCGCTAGCCATTGGCTGAAGAACAGTTCCAACTTCAAAAGCACTTTAATACAATCATGTGGGAGTTAGGACTTCATACTGGGACGTTTCTCAGGTCCACCGAGAATCTAAAGGCATCATTTGTCCACTAAGGAGAGCTGAGCTTCCTGACCTTCAGATTCCATGGATCTGCATAAAAGACAAGGCAACACAAATGACTGAAGAAAACCCATCTAAGTACAGTAGCTCCATTTGTCACAGAGGAGGATGGAGAATTTATGTACTTTAAGTCACCATACCCCCTAGTCTGCTGGAGTGTCCTCTACTGCCATTTCCCAGAATCACCTGCAGGACAGGGACAGGAATGAGGCCCTCCTTTTTGCGACTGAGGTTCTTCACCAGCCTGGACATTGAGGGAGATAAAGGTGAATGATGGTCATTGAGATTGGCCAGGAGCCTGTGGCATGCAGAAGATCCTGCGTGTCGATAAACAATAGTGTTTCAACATGTAGAGTATTATCAAAATATAAAGTAAAATGAAGGCAGAATGAACAGCAAAGTGCAGCTTTTAGCAATTAGCCTGATTTTCTCCTTTAGCCTGTTTAAACCTGTTATATTGCCAGAGCCCATGTCAATGCCAGGTTAAATCTAGTTCTGTTACTGACAGACCCCTTTACCACCTGACAAATGACACTCGCCAGAGACGTTACTGTCACTCGCCTGTGATGTTACTGACACTCGCCAGAGACGTTACTGACACTCGCCAGAGACGTTACTGACATTCGCCAGTGATGTTACTGACACTCGCCAGAGACGTTACTGACATTCGCCAGTGATGTTACTGACACTCGCCAGAGACGTTACTGACACTCGCCAGAGACGTTACTGACACTCGCCAGAGACGTTATTGACACTCGCCAGAGACGTTATTGAGACTCGCCAGTGACGTTACTGACACTCGCCAGTGACGTAATTGACACTCGCCAGAGACGTTATTGACACTCGCCAGAGACGTTATTGACACTCGCCAGAGACGTTATTGACACTCGCCAGAGACGTTATTGACACTCGCCAGTGACGTTATTGACACTCACCAGAGACCTTCGCTATCCTGGTGCTGCAGCTGGATGACATCACCGCTCCTGATGGTGAGGTCATCCAGATTGTAGGGTGGACATGCAGCCAAGGCCTCATACCTGCCTGGGCCCTGATGGGACAGTATCACTTCTGTCAGACTATGAGGACAATTGTAGCCTGCGAGGGCCTTGAACAGCTGCAGTGTGAGATCTTAAAACAGAGAGCATCTGAGGTCCTGGGTGAGGATCTAGGTCCTCCTGTGTAAACCTGTCTCACCAGCTGGGCAGGGTCTTCCTCGGTGTCTGACGGGTGAGACGATTCCGGACCTCCAGCCCACTCCCCCAGTCCCTCACAGACATCAACAGTGTAGGATGCACCAGGCCAGCCTGAGAAGGACACTAGTTAATTCTGCATGTTTCTCCTCATACAGGACACAGCCTTAATGTCCAGTACCAGAAATAACCAAACCATTAGTAATGATAAGAAAGAACCGGGAGTTAAATCGGAGTACGCCAATGTTTACCAAGTGGTTCCCTGACTAGGTTCTCGGTACAGTATGTTTCAGAGGTGGGGCCCTCACTGTGTCTGTTGTTCAAGGTACAGTATGTTTCAGAGGTGAGGCCCTCACTGTGTCTGTTGTTCAAGGTACAGTATGTTTCAGAGGAGGGGCCCTCACTGTGTCTGTTGTTCTCGGTACAGTATGTTTCAGAGGTGGGGCCCTCACTGTGTCTGTTGTTCAAGGTACAGTATGTTTCAGAGGTGGGGCCCTCACTGTGTCTGTTGTTCAAGGTACAGTGTGTTTCAGAGGTGGGGTTCCCACTGCGTCCATGGTTCTGGGTACAGTGTGTCAGAGTTGGGGTCCTCACTGCGTCTGTGGTTCTGGGTGCGCTGTGTTTCAGAGGTGGGCGCCTCAATGCGGCGGCTGGGCAGGTGTTGTGGGGAGTGAGACTGTGGGTCTGGGCTGCTTCTTCCTGACTCTGTGTCCTCTGAGCTGACCGACACTCTCTGCTGCTGGCTGTGGATGAGAACACGAGAGGATCAATAAAGCCACTCAGTACTCCCCAACCTCCTCTGGCATCCCCCCTGCCACAGGATATTTGCTTTTGGCCAAAGATCCAGGATCAGATGTGTCTAAATTCCAACATTTCGTCATTAAGGGGGGGAATCTGATCCTAGCTCTGGGGCGCGGGGCAAGTTCAGTGACTTGCCCAAGTCATCCCAAACCAAAGATGACCTTCCAGACGGCAGCCACATAACCCACGGTACTGGATGACAAGGCAGAGCAACCATGTGACTTAACCCAAACGACCTGGACGCAGAGCTGATACGCGCCAGGACATGGGAAGATCTGGTCTTGATTTATCAAGATCCTGACGTAATCATGTTTTAGTTTCGCTGTACTTTGGTACCAAAACCACTACTATAATTTAAGATTATTTTTGTTTTACTAGATCTCAAAAAGCAAGCCCATTCTTGAAGCGGTTATCATGCTGGAAGCATGAGGATACCTGTTCACCCAAACACGCCTAATGTGGTTTACGTTTTACGTTGTTTTCTTCAACATTCCATGCAAAGTTGCTAATCCCATGCGAAGATGGGTGCAGCGTTTTGGGGTCCCGTGTCTGAGATGAGGGGTCTGCCGGGGCGTTGCGTGGCGGTGATGAGCCCAAATGGAGGTGTTGGAGATGGCACTCAGTATGCAGACACAGCAGCCCCGCGGGGAGGTGGGCCCCCTAAGCCGGGCCATGCCGAACTGAGCCAGGGCATGCAGAGCCGGGTTTACCACTGAGCGTTCAGGGAGAGTCAGTGGCGCTGGGGGCGGGGGCAGTT